>NC_142797.1:80178297-80272716 GCF_049724085.1 Artemia sp. Qi Xiang Cuo | reverse complement strand
AATAGCAATCCCACACATCCCAAATCATAGGTTTTAGACACCATACACCTATGAAAGACTAAGAAATGCGGTTATGAAAAGTCGGAAGTAGCAAATTACACATCCCAAACTATTTGTTTCAGACAACATTCACCTATGTAAGACTATAATACCTTAGCTCAGAAAAGACTGAAATAGCAAACTATACATCCCAAACCCTAATTTTCAGACAACAAACACCAATGAGTGACTAAGAATCTTAGCTCTGAAAAGTCCAAAAAGCAAACTACACCTCCCAAATCAGGTTTCGTGAAATATACTAATTGCATCCTTTTTGAATCTGAGAATTACGGCTCACTGAGCCCTTCAAAAGCCTGCCTATATAAATCGGCCTAATTTCTTATTTTTAAGCGTTTCTGTTCTTTTCTGGTTTTAATCTGCATTGTGCACGCCTTGTTTGGTGCATTTAAAGTATTAACGGTATTTTTTATCTTTCTATATCCTTTTACGATAGCTGGTATTTACCACACCCCCAGAAAAAACATCCCACGGGAAATAACCCCCACAGACAATATCCCGGAGAACAGACCTGGGCACCTACCCCCGCCCGCCCCCGCAAGATATGGTACAAATGCTATTCAATTTACGCATAATAAAGCAATGTATCTTTTTCTTAAACTCACCCCCCTTACTTTTCACGCGAAGAAACAGTTTGTTTTCACCTTACAATGATGGCGATAGAATTGAGGCATGGCCCCCTCCCCCTTTCGCCAATGTCCTAAATATATTGTTAGATCTTAATTTGAAAATAACGAGATTTTACTGGGTCTCTAAAATAGCATATTGCGTCTGCGCCTAATTATTACAATTGCTTCAAAGTGATTTAATTTTGACAGAGAAACAGTTCTTTTTGACTTTTGACGCTGCGTTCGTCAACACAGAGGGGAAAGGATGACAGCTAATTATAGGCCTCGTGCCGGAGAGCATTGTGTCAAAACCAGGTTCGGTTAATAACACCAGTGACGGAAGTCAATGATCGCTTTTAGCTAGGATATAGACACTTAAAATTGCATAAATATAACGAAAGAAAATTATTTCTTTTTGCTAGAATTAAGGTCGTAAACAGAGGGGGAAGGAAGGATGGGGTTTACGTAATGAAAAAAGAGCGTATTTTTCACTTTTTATAGAGTATAAACATAATATAGGGACTTTTGTTAAGGGGGGGGGGGTTTACCCGAATATAGTAGAGGGTAATCACGTAAAAAAATTTTATTTTTAAAATAAAAAATGAAAACAGAACTTACATTGCTAATTGTGGCTGCCAAGGCTTCAAGTTCATCAATAATTTCATATGTTCTATCCATTGTGTCACAATACTGTCTGATAATTGAATGGGGGCATACGGAAGGGCCTTTGGGGCACTGGGAGATTATGTGGGGGTCTGGAGGGAATGGGGTTACCGGGGGAATGGGTGAGGAACAGTTAGGGCCGGTGGGGGTCCGGAGGGAAAGTGTGGGCCCATGGAAGGCCCGGTCGGATTACGTTTCTCCTGGGGAAGGGCAAGACACCTTTGGGAAAGGGGGCACAGGGCGGGCGGTCGGTGGCCGGGGGGACCGAGGGTGACCGGTGGAGGGCCGTTGGGACCCCGTTGGTCCGTTGGGAGCTCGATGGGCCTTTGGGGCACAGGGAGGGCCTTTGGGGCACAGGGAGGGCCTTTGGGGGTCCGATGGGACATTTGGGGACCGGTGGGCCTTGGGGGCACAGGGAGGGCCGTTGGGGGTCCGGAGGGACATTTGGGGACCGGGGGAGGGCCTTTGGGACCCGGGTGGGCCTTTGGAAGCTCGATGGGGCTTTGGGGGGGGCGCCGGGAGGGCCTTTGGGTGCCTGGGGGACATTTGGGGACCAGTGGAGGGCCTTTGGGACCCCGTTGGTCCTTTGGGAGCTCGATGGGCCTTTGGGGGGCCCGGGGATGGCCTTTGGGGGTCTGGGTGGGCCTTTGGGGGCGCCGGTGGCCCTTTGGGAGCTTGGGGGGCCTTTGAGGGTCCGGGGGGCAGTTGGGGGCCTGGGGGACATTTGGGGACCGGTGGAGGGCCTTTGGGAGCTTGGGGGGCTTTTGAGGACCGGGGGCTTCCTTCGCGGTTGGGGTAGGAGGATTGGAACCCTTTGGGGTTGGGTTAGAGGACCTCACAACTCTGTTCAAATGAAACTTGTGTATTATAACGACCACACTCAAATTCTCTTCTAAAATCTCTTCAAAAATCTTCTTTTAAAATGTCTCTATCTGTTTCGCCGAAATAGTTCCATAACCTGTCTAAAACGGTTTCGCCCAAATAATCACTAAACGCAAATTCAGCGTGTTCCTTTGGTATTGGCATCCCTGCGCTAACGCATTTCAAATTAATAGGAAACCTTTTCGCGCGCTAAAACAATTCATCGCTAAGATGTTTCTTGCCGAATTGTTTCCATGGCCTTTGGTTATTAATATCCTTTGGAGTTCGACCAAAAGAACTGTTCCCGAGGCAACATTAATGATTTGAATCTATTCCTGGAGAAATGTTTCTAGGCGAAAATTTTTAAAGTCTGACAGATGATGTCATTGATTGATTGATCTGTCAAGAAAGGGGAAATTAATTTGTTGTTTCTAAGGGGAATTATTGATTCACGATAGGTGAATTGAGGTCGACAGCACAGGTGTCCTGACTCGTGACAGCACCACGTGGTTTATGGTTTTCTCAGTGAGAAAGTTCCTGTTTATTCATTCTCACTGAGAAAACCATAAAACAGACATGAATTGCTGTTGACATCCATAAATGGGACAATGTTCCTGTTTTTCAAATTCTCACTGACAAAAACCATAAAAACATACAAAAATGTGAGAAAGTTCCTGTTTTTCAAATTCTCACTGACAAAAACCATAAAAACAGACATAAATGTGACAAAATTCATGGTTTTTCAAGTGAGAAAATTCCTGTTTTTTCATTCTCACTGACAAAAACCATAAACCACGTGGTTCTCGTGTCAATATATGGTGTTAAAAAAAGTTGTAGGTGGCAGCAGGGGTGACTCGTGGGGGCTTTAGGGTCCCCTCTACTAAAATCTGTGATTCAAACAGTCCGTGGTAATGAACTGTAAGTAAGGTACCAATGGATACATCAAACGATGTGGGTTTTTGTGCTTATTTCTAACGTATAAGTGTCATCAAGTTTAGTCTTACCCATTTAAGATTACGAGCCTGAGAACATCTGCCTTATTTTCAAAAAAGGAGGAAACACCCCTTAAATGTCAAAGAATATTAATGAAAATCACACCATCAGATTCAGCTTATCAGACAACCCTACTGTAGAGGTTTCAAGCTCATATGTACAAAAATGGAATTAGGTAATTTTTCCCAGAAGAAATATCCCGAATCCGTGCTTGTTTGTTTTTTTCCCCAAGGGTGATTTCATTTACCCAGAGGTCCTAGAATATCGCTAAAGGGCTCATTTGAATGGAAAATAAAAGTTCTAGCGCCATTTTTAAGTGACCAAAAAATTGGAGGGCAACTAGGCCCTCTCCCACGCTCATTTTTCCCAAAGTCATCCGATCAAAATTTTTAGATAGCCATTTTGTTCAGCATAGTCGAAAAATATAATAACTATGTCTTTGAGGATTACTTAATCCCCCACAGTCCCCAGGGAAAGCCTGAAAGTTATAAAATTTTCTCATTGTTTACATATTGGGAAGTATTGGGAAGAGTATTGGGAAGTATACAGACGTTTTAGGGGGACTTTTGAAAGGGGGAAGGAGGGGACTAAGTGGGAGGATCTTTCTTTGGAGGAAATTTTCTATTAAGGGGCAACGGATTTCTCAGCATTGTATAAAAACCAATCAGAAATTAAATAAAAAACAAGTTTTTTCAACTGAAAGTAAGGAACAACATTAAAACTTAACATGAATAGAAATTATTACGAATATGAGGGGGTTCACCCCCTAGTCAATACATCGCTCTTTACGCTAAAGTTTTTTATGTACTTTCAAAGAGCTATTTATTCTAATTAAACGGTGTTTATGATTCAGGGGTTATTCTTAAAGAATTGGAACAAAAATCTACTAAAAAGGCTTTTGGTAATTTTTGAGTTTATATTAAGCTAAGCCGAAAAGGTTAAGGGGCATAATTCTTCTGTTAGGCCAGTGTTTTCCAAACTGGGAGGCGAGCCTTCCTAGGGAGGCATGAACTAGTTTAAGGGGAGGCACAAATATTAGCCAGGATTTACAAAAAAAACTTAGATGAAACTGAAACTGCGCAGTCACGCAAAATATCTTAACCCTTTCGCGATTGACTGGATTTAGAGGCCCAGCCTGAACAACAGCTAAGTTTGATATCTCTCGGCAAAACTAGCAAGAATTATAGATACTGCTGGATACTCCATTCATGGATGATCAATTAGATGATCATTAGAGATAATCCATGTGATCAATTAGTTTCTGAGATACACACTACAAAATTAGCCTTGCAAGTAGAAGAAGCAAATTATGTAGTTATATCCGCATATATAATTGGATGTTGTTGATGCGTTGAAGAGAATAATATAACTGAAGATATATTTAACTGCAAACTCATTTCTGGAAAAGCCATATCCAGTTAAATATTTACTAAAATTCACAATTTTAACGACGATTAATATAATAATGGACAATTGAGAAAGACACATTGTGGACAAATTGCCTTTTGCCTTGTATAGACGGTGAAAAGTCAGTGTCAGGAAACGAAACTGGCCTTCCAGCACTAATTAAAATGAAAACACCCGATGGTAATTTAATTATTAAACTGACCTGTTTGGTGAAAATTTTAGGAAAACTAAGTTTTTTGAATAAATTGATGTGAGGGTCACAAATACTCCTATTTATTCAAAAGGATAAAAGGAAAGCATTCATTAAAAAGTGGAGCTATGGACAGAAAATTTGGAAAAAGGATAAGTTTGATGTGTTTAAGCTTTTAAATTAATGCGCCTAAGATCATATAGAAGCAAACCCATTCGTTGAATATTTGGATACTTTGTTAATTCACTTCTTGAATTATTTTGAATTATAAATAAATGTTGAATTATAAATAATCCATTTATCGACGAAGAAGACGAATTTGAATTGACAAGTAATGAGAAAGAAAACTTGACTTAATTAGCTTGTGATGATTATTTTAAAAACATGTCAGAATGCATCTCTTACTCAATTTTGGTTAGATGTTAAGAGTCAATATAATAGTTTGTCAAATACAGCTTAAGAACTATTGACAGCGTTTGCATTATCATATTTACACGAAACAGTATTTTCTGCATTAGCTGAAACAAAACTGAATTATTGTGCTCGTTTGGCTGTAGAAAAAGAGCTTCGTGCAGTCATTTCATCATTGATGCCAAAATTGCACAAACTTTGTGGTAATTAAAGGAAATCATATCCATCTCATTAAAAGGCAATAGAATAAAATTGCCATCCGTTTTCTTTGTTTGCAACAGTTTGTCTTAATGAATTTTATAGCACAAAATATTTTCGTGTCCGTATTTCGATTCCGTTGATTTTTGAAGTTAATCAACTTGGTGGAAGACTTGAGAGCCAAGGCATGGCTAAGTAGAGTAGAGCCAAAACAGACATTCTCTGTGAGAGGCAAAGCTGATATAACCTTTTCAAAGTTGTGGATAAATGAATAATTGGAATGGAAAAAAATGATTCATAAATTAGAAGGGAGGCACCCTTTCATTGCAAAAAGCTCGCTAAACTTAGGAAAACGAATGTAGCTGATGGATGGAAGTGTTTATTCTAAATTAAATAAAAAAAACAAGTTTTTTTAACTGAAAGTAAGGAACGACGTTAAGACTTAAAACGAACAGAAATTATTCCGTATATGAAAGGGGATGTCCCCTCCTCAACGCCTCGCTCTTTACGCTAAAGTTTTTCATTGTTAAAAAAAAATAGAGTTGTGAAAAAGTCAAACTTTAGCGTAAAGAGCGAGGCATTGAGGAGGGAACAGCCCCTTTCATATTACGGAATAATTTCTATTCGTTTTAAGTTTTAACGTCGTTTTTATTTCATTTTTGAACGTTTTTGAATTAATTCAGGTTTTCATTTTGGTTAATCGTACATGAATAATTAAAAAAAAATTGAATATTAATTTTACTTTTATTTGGTTAAATGGCATTCTCGAAACCTGTTTAATTTTATTTACGAACGTTTTTATTAGTAATAAATATACGTTACTTACGAATTAACTTACGTAACGAATCTCTATATTCTTATATTTTTAATACTTATATTAGAGGATTCGCCCCCTAGTTCCTTGCTCTTTAAGCTAATGACCTTGCTCTTTAAGCTAAAGTTCGAATTTTGTTCCAATTCTTTAAAAATGACCCCTTAATCACAAATGCCGTTAATTAGAATAAATAGCTCTTATGAAAGTACTAAATAATCTGTGGCTTAAAGAGCGAGGTATTGACTAGGGGATGAACCCAATCATATACTTAATGTTTTCTGTCGTTTTAATTTTTGATGTTGCTCCTTACTTTCAGTTAAAAAACTTGTTTTTTTATATATAATTTCTGATCCTTATTTAAATAATGCTGGGAAATCCGGTGCCCCCTTCATAGAAATGTTCCTTCTCCCATGAAAGGTAAGATCCTCCATGGTAAGATCCTCCCACATAACCCCCGATCCACTCCCCCCTCCCCTACCAGGAAAAATCCCCTCTGAAAACGTCTGTATACTTCCCAATAACCAATACTATATGTTAACATTGGGTAAAGTTCATAACTTTCAGCCCTCCCCCCCCTCGAAGACTTCGGGGTATTAAGTCATCCAAAAAGACATATTTATCATATTTTCGACCATGTTGAACAAAATGGCTATCTCAAAATTTGGATCGGGTGACTTTGGGAAAAAAATATGTTTGGGAAAAAAATTTCAACTATGCTGGAAAAAAAAGCTATCTCAAAATTTTGATCCAACGATTGTGGAAAAAAGGGGCGTGGGAGGGAGCCTAGTTGCCCTCCAATTTCGTTCTAACGACCCTTGTGTTTCAGGAGTTGTTTTTAAAGATTTGGGACAAACCTTAAACCTTATAATAAATAGGGAGGCTTGGGAAAAAGTTTTTGTCAATTTTTTTGTCACTTAAAAAGGGCACTAGAACTTCAATTTTTTTTTAGAATGAGCTTTCTTTCAACGTTCTAGTCCCACTGGATCGATGCGATCACCCTTGGGGAAAACAAAGAAAAAACAAATTAAACACGCATCTGTGATCTTTCTTCTGGCAAAAATTACAAAGTTCCACATACTTGCAGACAGGAGCTTGAAACTTCACCAATAGGATTCTTTGACACGCTGAATCTAATGGTGTGATTTTCATTAAAATTCTAGGACTTCTAGAGGGTCTTTCTCCCTTTTTTTGAAAATCAGACAAATTTTCAGGCTCGTATCTTTTGATGGGTAGATCTAAACTTAATGAAATATATATATTTGAAATAAGCATAATAAGCCAATTCTTTTGATATATCTATCTATATCAAAATTCCTGTTTTTTAGAGCTTCGGTTACTATTGAGCCGGGTTGCTCCTTACTTAGGTTCGTTACCACGAACTGTTTGATACATTTACCATCATAATTGTGAAAGTTCTTCCAGGCGTCAATTCTGAATCGGAAAAAATATTCGCAAAACTTTATATTTCGATTTTAAAGTAAAAAATTTGCTCAAAATATTAGTGGTATTAATGAAGCCACTTGGTGCTGTAATCAAAGCATGTTGCCAGTAAAATCAAAAAGAAATAAATTAATCAATTGAATTTTTATAGGAAACAAGTAATTTTTTATATCAAGCAAAATAAGCCGTGGGTGTGTTTTAATGGATATTAGTAATTTATAGAATTTATATGAAACCCCAGATACAGCACTCTAATTAGTGTTGTCTATTGGAACCCTCACCTGGTTTTGAGTAAAATCTTAAATTTTTTTTTAATAGCAATAAATATTTCCTTTCCTTAAAACCAGGAATTATGGTATTTTAATATAAGTATATTAGAATAGCTTTACTTAGAGTGTGTATAAATATTAAGTCTTATTTATGCGTTTTTATAATGGTAAGACCTGTAAGAAAAAAATGTTAAAAAAAGGTACGAATAAAAAGGAAATCTAGTCCTAAAGCTTAGCTCTGCGCTGGTTCAAATCTTTGTATAAGAGCAATGTACCATAAATATGTTTCTTTTTTTCATTGGTCAGTAAGAAAATCGACTTATTTTTATTGTTTTATTTTATAATAACCTATGAATCTAGTTCGCCTGACATCCATTTAAAGTCTCCGAATTCTAAAATCCGATTAAAACAAAATGAATAGATTCCTTCCCTGTGAAAAAAATAAAAACATGTTCTAATGACAAACCGTACATTACTAGCAAATTGAAAAAAATAATTAGATTTAAATTGAATCTACTTAAGAGTTATAAAACAACGAAAGCTAACTCACTGCTTAAACATAAAAAAAAAGAAATACGTAAATCTGCTTCTTGATATTATAAATGCAAAGTCCACGATTTATTATCTACAAAGCCAAAACAATGGTATAATAGAATGGAGAAAATTTGTGGGAAACACATAATAATATAGATTTTCATTTCCAAGAAGACCCTTCAGTTACAGCCAATGATCTTAACAGGTTTCTTTCTTCCATAGTTCAGAACCTCCCTCTCCTTTCTTTTGACACTCCGTATGATTTGTGCTCTCTCAATTTTCCCGTTATTTCGCCCTTGGATGTAGAGGCAAAAATTAAACCATTAAAAAATGTAGTACATGTCCATTAGACATTCCGATTGTACTAATTAAAGCCTTTGCCGACAACCTCTCAGAACCTTTGTCCTTACTTTTTAATGAAATTACCTCTACTGGTAAATTTCCAAATTGTTGGAAATTAGGTTTTATTACTCCCGTAAAAAAGAAAGGTAAAAATCAAGATTTTGATGGTGTCCGTCCCATTACTCTTACTCCAGTTTTTTCAAAGTTATGAAAGCTTTTTAGCTGAGTGGTTGAAAGTAAAAATAATCCCAAATGTTGACCAAAGACAATTCGGAAACCTACGCTCTACTTCTACTACCCACTATCTTGTTCACCTTATGGACACAATATGCAAAACACTCGAAAAACCCAATACCTGGCTCAATGTTATCGCTGTTGACTTGCAAAAAGCTTTTGATTTAATCCACCACATTACACTATTAGAAAAGCTATCTAATGACTTTCAAGTTGACCCTTACTTAATTAGAATAATTGCGTCTTTCCTCTCTAACAGAACGCAAGTCGTGAAATACCTGAATGTATATTCTGATCCCCTCCCAATTTATAATGGTGTGCCCCAAGGGACCCTCTTAGGTCCAATTTTATTTCTTACAATGATAAATAACCTTGGTGTTTATTTCCCGGATAGATGGAAATTCGTTAATGATCTTACTGTCTTAGAGACATGTTCCAAAAATTCCAAAAGCAACCCAATGTACATCTTGGAATCGATATCAGCCGAAGCTCTTACTGATGATATGAAAGTCAACCCTTTAAAGTCAACTGTTCTTACTATTAATTTCCTTAAAACTCCTCCTTCTTTCTCCTGTCCAATCCCCCTGAAATGTCCACTATGAAATTACTGGGCGTTACCATCTCATGCGACTTAAAATGGGATTGTCATATTAATGACATCTTAAAACGTGCAAATGCCGCATTTTCCCTCCTTAAACTCCTTAAAAAATTTAAAAATTTAATTTTAATCGCACTGTTTGAGGATTTTCTTGTCATTTGTACGCCCAACCCTTGAGTACGCCTGTCCTGTTTGGCATCCTGGCATTTCCATTGAATTGTCGGACAGAATAGAGGCAGTATAAAAAAGGTGCCTAAGAATTATCTTCAATGAGGGTACAGTACCTTATATTTCCCTTCTTAGGAGAGCTAATTTTGTCACCCTTAAGTACAGGAGAGCAAAATTTACCTTGCGTTTTGCTAACAATGCCCTTCATAACCCTCGAACAACTCCTCTTTTCCCTGGTCAATATTCACCTCTTCGACCCCACCTCCCGCGTTCTGTGTCAACAAAAATCCCCCTTCTCGCCCCCATAAGAGTTTGCACGGAAAGATATGGAAGAAATTTTATCCCTTAAATAGTTGACATTTTCAACCACTTAATCTCCGCTGCCCCCCCCCCCCCCTCACTCGCTCCTTACCTTTAGTTATTAATTTAATGCCCATTTTGCAAATTTGGGGGTTTTTATATTTATGTTTGTTAGTCACCAACTAACTTTTGATTTTTTTTTGTTTGCTGAAGTTTGACGTTGTTATATTTTTTATGACGACATTGACCTTCTAATTTTATTAGTTTACTTTGTACTTTGTTATTGTTTTTAACGTTTTTACGTATTTTAAATTAGCCCTTTTATAATTTGCTGTTGTTGTTCGATTGTTTGTTTTTGTTATTCTTTTTTCGCTGTATTTGACGCTAAAGTGCGAATTCGGCCCTTTTGGGCTTGTGATAGCCATTTTTCAGCAATAAATCTTATCTTATCTTATCTTATCCTTGTGCTGTGCTTTGTAGTTCAAGACGTTATGCTCATAATACTTGATTGCATAAACATTGACAACTTACATGGTGTCTTTTAATCACGGTGTCAAATGGTGTTACGGTGTCAAACATTAATGTGACATTTGTCGGAGTTTATATTAATTTTCTTTATTGTTTATCTTACTGAAAGGCCTTTTTTCTAATAATTTTTTAATCATGTCTATTTTATATTTTTAGTTCACTTGAGGTGAGCTACTCAATTGATTCGATTCTTCTTCGCGATGAAGTTGAAATTTTTGTAAGTACTTCTTTTACTAGTATCGGTGCATTTAGATTTTAGTCTGCATTTTGAAGTAGTGGCAACCTTCTTGTTTTTTTTTGTTTTTGTTTTTTTTTTCTTTTTTTCAAAAATGTAGTGATGTATTATTCGTTAGTGTCTTCTGGATACAGATAAAATTAATTAGAAATTGTTTTAGGTGCTAGGTAATTTAACTTAGAGGAATTTTTAAAATCACTTTTGCCCATTTTAAGATAACCATAAAAGCCCGAAAGAATGTACAATCACAATAATAGACCTCTAGGGGCAAAACAAAATGGAACACCCGGGAAGTGTGGCTCCAAATTATGATAATACCACACTCGGATACTAAATCTTCATAGGCACAATTAGAAGAAATCTGAACATTTCACTATGTATTGGAGTCACAATCATATGAGGATTGATAATCTATGTAGACAGATTTCACAGGACCTCACCTCTCTAACGCCGTTGTTGGACAAATGTCTTAGGCCTTCAATGATATTATCCGATGTTCCGGTTGTTCATTTAATCCCTTCGTTTGGTATCCCCCAATATCTCTTATTGATAATATTTTCACCGATTTTAGGATTTTTCAGAGGAGTACGGATGTCGATGATACTTCTGATTAATTTCTCATGTTAGCAAATGTTGATACTGTATTCTCAAAAGATTTTACTAAAGTGAAAAAATCGAGGAGCCAAGATTCATCTATTCAGGAGTTGAAAGCGGCGAGAACGGATTTTTTTATTTTATTTTGTTTTTTTAGCTTGCACCTGTACAAATTATCAAAAGGCAGGATAGGCCTTTGTAGAAAGTTTTAAGACAGTTAAGGGTGGAATATGCCCACTAGACCAATATTGTGTGTGCAACAAGTTCTTTTTAGACCATGGTTTATTTTAAATTCTTATTTTATATATTTTTTTTTGGCAAAATGGAAGAGGTTTATTTTTAAATTTATTTTAATGGTTTATTTTGAAGTCAAAATAAGTTGTATGGATGTTTTCTTCAACATCCTACTAAAAAAATTAGCAGATATTTTAAATTTATAAAAATTACTTTAATAAAAATCTTCCATTTTGCAAATAAAATGTATTACTCTAAAGTTTCCAGCCATGTTCAGGGTTACGGTGACATAAAATCACATTCATTCTTACTTGTACTTGATGCTGGACCAAAAGCTGACGCCTCACCCTGTATCGAGAAGACTCCGTATAGTTCATTACCATTTGTCGCGATCATGTGCCAGCTCTTAAGAAAACCGGAGCCAGAAGCACTCCCATTTATTGCAAAATTTTCGAAATCCACCAATGGTGTCAAGGTCTTTTTAGACAGTTTCCCACCAATTCTTCAATTGACCGCCAGGGCGTCTGTGTCAATAGGGTTAAGAAGCAGCTAGAAAACGTGCTTGATGATGCGATCATTGAGTATTCTTAGGACATGGCCAAGTCAACGCATTTGTTTTACTTTTCCCTAGGAAGCGATATGTATAATTCACTCCAACTTAAGTGGATAGTTCCGGGGCATACAAGAGATTATCCGCTCAATATTTTGTGAAAATTGACGAGAAGACTGCTTCATCTTCTGCAAATTCTAATTGGAATAAAAATAGCTTACCTGTCTTCCTCCTGTCAAGACACTGTGTTTAGTCTCTAGTGACGGTGCAGAAACTCACTAGCATAACCAGGTATCTTTCAAATGGAACTTGTATAAAAACAGACGGTTCATCCAAAAACTTGTTGAAGGCGCTAATTCTTGAGATTACTGAAATGCTATGACACATAGAGAACATATAGAACTCCTAGGTTATTCCTCCAAATCTTTAGGTTGGCTAAGGTACATTGCCTTGCATAAATATGGTACCTATTTGGTCTCATCAAACTAGCTTCCAATATCTATCCTAAATGTAGCTTCAAAGTTGATAAAAGGGTTTCTATTTAGCAGGATTTCGTTCTATCTGTTGGCAAAAGGTTTTTCTGTCTTCGCACTAACTTGGATTGAAAAAAAAAGCGCTCGACTAAGTACAAAGTTTGAAAAATTTGTACTACAAGTTTGAAAAAGTTCTTTAAGTACTTTTAAAAAGGCGTTCTATTGTTCTAATTAAACGGCCCTTGTGGTTCAGGGGTCATTATTAAAGAACTGGGACGAAATTCAAACTTTAGAGTAAAGAGCGAGGTGTTAAGGAGAGGGAAACACCCTTTATAAACGTAAAAATTTCTGTCCGTTTTAAGTTTTAATGTTGCTCCTTACATTCAGCTGAAAAAACTTGTTTTTTTATTTAATTTCTGATCTTTTTTTAAATAATGCCAGGAATCTGGCCCCACCTCCACAGAGAAACCCCTCCCCACGGAAATATCCTCTAGACAATTCAATGCCGGTGAAAATTTACCCCGGATTATTACTCTTAACCACTCTAAACGTAAAATTGAGACGGTAATGAGAAAGCAAGACACATAAAAAGAATTTGTATAAGAATTCTGGCAAATTCCCCCAGTGTATAATTTCCCCTGACAAGCTCACGCCCTGGAAGCTTTCCTCCCCATGGAAAATTACCCTTTGGAAAACGCCCAGCAGAAAATCCCCCCCCCACCCGAAAATGTATGCCTACATCCCAATAACAAATACTATGCGCAAACAATGGGCAATTTTTTTTTACTTAAAGAGCTTTCCCCTGGGGCTGTGGGGTGGTTATGTTATACCCAAAGGTATAGTTATTAGGCCTTTCAATTGTGATGAACAAAATGACTATCTCAAAATTTTGATCGAACGATTTTGGGAAAAAGGGTCAAAGGAGGGGGCCTAGTTGCCCTCCATTTTTTGGTCACTAAAAAGGGTACTAGAACTTTTAATTTCCGTCCAAGTTATTCATCTCCCTATATTCTAGGACCGCTGAATCAATGTGATCACCCCTGAAAAATAAACAAATAAACACGAATCTGGGATCTTTCTTCTGGCAAAAATAAAAAAAATCTACATTTTTGAAGATAGGAGCTTGAGACATATACAGTAGGGTTTTCTAATACGCTAAATCTGATTGTATGATTTTCATTGAGATTACTCGACTTTTAGGGGCTATTTCCTCCTTTTTTGAAAATCGGGAAAATATTCTAAGGCACATAACCTTTGATGGTTAAGACTAAACTTAATGAAATCTGTATATCTGGAATCAAACAGTTCGTGGTAACGAACTGTAAGTAAGGAGCGACCCGGCTCAATGGTAACCAAAACTCTAAAAAACGGGATTTTGATACCAATAGATACATCAAAAGAATCAGATTTTAATTTTGATTTCAAATACATAAGTTTCATTAAGTTTAATCTTACCCATCAAAAGTTATGTGCCTGAGAAAATTTGGCTGATTTTCGAAAAAAGGGGGAAAGACCCCCTAAAAGTGATAGAACCTTAATGAAAATCACACCATCATATTCAGCGTATCAGAGAACCCTACTGTAGAGGTTTCAAGCTCCTATCTACAAAAATGTGGAATTTTCCATTTTTTGCCAGAAGAAATATCACGGTTGCGTGTTTTTTTGTTTTTTTGTTTTTTTTCTTTGTTGTTTTTTTCCCAGGGGGGATCGTATCGACCCAGTGGTCCTAGAATATCGTGGGAGGGCTCATTGGAACGGAAATTAAAAGTTCTAGTGCCCTTTTTAAGCGACCAAAAAAAATGGAGGGCAACTAGGCCCCCTCCCACGCTCATTTTTTTCCCAAAGTCACCCGATCAAAATTTTGAGATAGCCATTTTGTTCAGCATGGTCGAAAATATGATAAAAATGTCTTTTAGGATGACTTGATCCCCCGAAGTCCCCAGGGGGAGGGCTGAAAGTTATGAACTTTACTCAATGTTAACATATAGTGTTGGTTATTGGGAAGTATACAGACTTTTTCAGAGGAGATTTTTTCTGGTAGGTGGGGGCAGGAGTGGGTCGGGGGCTATATGGAAGGATCTTTCCATAAAGGAAGTTTTCATGGGGGACGGGACATTGCTATGAAGGGGGCGCCGGATTTCCCAGTATTATTAAAGAAAAAGATCAGGAATTGAATAAAAAAAAAACAAGTTTTTCAACTGATCAACTGATTGTGATTAAGAGGTAATTTTTAAAGAACTGGAAAAAAAATTCGAACTATAGTTTAAAGAGCAGGGTACTGACTAGGGGGCGAACCCCCTAATACACGTGTTAAATATTTATGAATATAGAAGTTCGTTAAGTAAGTTAATTCTAAGTTACGTATATTTATTACTAATAAAAACGTTCGTAAATAAAATTAAACAAGTTTCGAGAAAGCCATTTAACCAAATATAATATACAAATTTTGTTTTAATTATTCATGTATGTGGAGAATAAATAAAAACCTTTATTAATTCAAGGACTTTCAAAAATTAAAAAAAAAAAAACAAGTTTTTTTAACTGAAAGTAAGGACCGACGTTAAAACTTAAAACGAACAGAAATTATTCCGTATATGAAAGGGGCTGTCCCCTCCTCAACGCCTCGCTCTTTACGCTAAAGTTTGACTTTCTCACAACTCTATTTTTTTAAACAATAAAAAAACTTTAGCGTAAAGAGCGAGGCGTTGAGGAGGGGACAGCCCCTTTCATATACGGAATAATTTCTGTACGTTTTAAGTTTTAACGCCGTTCCTTACTTTCAGTTAAAAAAACTTGTTTTTTTTTTTATTTAATCAGCATAAAAAGCCGATTCTCTTGATATTTTCTTGATAAAAAGTGGAAAATTCCACATTTTTGTAGATAGGAGCTTGAAACCTCTACAGTAGGGTTCTCTGATACGCTGAGTATGATGGTGTAATTTTCATTAAGGTTCTATAACTTTTAGGGGGTCTTTCCCCCTTTTTTGAAAATCAGCCAAATTTTCTCAGGCGCCAAACTTTTGATGGGTAAGATTAAACTTACTAAACTTATATATTTGAAATCAGAATTAAAATCTGATTCTTTTGATGTATCTATTGGTATCAAAATTCCGTTTTTTAGACTTTCGGTTACTATTGAGCCGGGTCGCTCCTTACTTGCAGTTCTTTGCCACGAACTGTTTGATACCACCAAGGTAAGTGAAACTGTCCACCTGATCAAATTTTCGATACCCAACGTTACCTTTTCATCTTCACTTATTCCTAGCCTTAATGACTTAGTCTTCTTAACATATGTATATGTATAAGTATATTTCAAACCTATTCTAGCATCCTGAACTCGTCAAACATCTATAAGTTTATTCATTTTGCTCACACTTTCATCTAGGATGCTTAAATCATCGGTATAATTTAAGTCCAGGAGAGTTTTTCCTCCCCATTTGATTTCCGTAGTCTTCCATTGCCTTTCATGTGCTCCTTAAAAACAAAATCCATCAAAATGATCCATACAAAGGTGGATAGAATACAACCCTGCCTAACTCCTGATTTAATACCAACCGAGGCAGAATATATTCACCGAACTGTATTTTGTCAATCCAAGGATAGTAATTGCTTCTTCTCCCGTACATTACAAAATGAGATATGGTGGGGTTTAGCTGAAGTCTGTTAACCCTCAGCAATTTTTTAATGTTTAACATGCCAGTCTGAATATTCTGCATAATCATTTTCCCGGTTTTTGCAGCAACAGTAAGATGCGTGTCATCCACGAAATAAGGCAAAATAGTTTTTGATGATCCAATTTTATTACATTTTAAATCAAAAGACAGTCTTTTGATAGCATTTCACAGGTAATCAATATATATATATATAAAAAACAGTAAGGGTCCCAAAACAGACCCCCAAGGGAGACCAAATTCAACACTTTTAACTTGCGATTTAATTCTACCAGCACAGACAAACTGTTTGCAATCTTGAAGAAAAATTGTAATTGACGAAAAAACACGCCACGAAAACCACAATTCTTCAGCTACACCATAAGGATTCTTCGGTCCACTGTACAAGGTTTTCATAACGTAAAAAAAAGAAACAGATACAACTTTCCACTCTTGGTCCAGAGCATCGTTCACAAAAGTCATGAGAAAAAAAGCAACATGATCGGTCAACATTGTTTTTTTAAATCCAAACTGAATTTTACTAAAATACCTTTTATTCTCAAGAAAAACAACCATTCTACCGCTAATTAATTTTTCAAAACTCTAGATAAAATGGCAGTAATGAAATAGGCGTATTATCATTTGGCAATTTTTTTCTCCGCCCTTAAAAAGCGGAACCACTCTAGCAGTTTTCATAAAATCGGGAAAAATACCAATTTCAGGCACATATTGAATTGGTCACATATTTCCGAGAAAACATACTTAAGCACACATAATGAAAGGATGTCAGCACCTGAAGCGTACCACATATTACACAATGTGGTACGCAATTCACTAGCAGTCACTGATCTCAGATACGCAGATACATCACTTTTCTTCGGTGGAAACTGGTGGTATTTGCCGTCCTCAAATGCGAAATTGCACATCATAGACATATAAGCGTATAGTAGAGAGGTGAATATGATAATCTTTCTTGGAATCGGATCTAATACTAACTCGAAATCTTCGTATTTCGTGATGCACAAGTGGGTCCTAGGGATTCCTTCTCCTTTTTTTCCAAATTTGTATATAAAGAGATGTTCTGTCCCTTTTGAATCAGAAACAATTGAGAAATGATCCCTTATTGAGACAATTATTCACTCCTACTTATGCTTCATGTACATATTTAGTAGAAAGGTGTACATGCCACACATGTTGAAATAGGAATCATGTAAGGGCTAGTAATTTGTAGGGTCTTAGGGTTGTAGGCAGGACCCAAGGGAATGAGCCAATCACCTCTTAATCCTACGTATATGCCCTTTTATTCCTTTTTACTTTCTGTATATAAATAGACTAAAAACTAAACAGATTGTTTTGCATGTTGCCAAGTAATTTTTATAAGTGTTTGATTTAGCCATTGGTATTATCTTGATTTTCGAAAAACGGTTTCATACTATTGCTTTACAAGAATAAATCTAAATAGAGTGCCTGTCAGTAACAAAAAAATGGCCGACCTTCAATGTCAATCCACTAATCTAATTACTTTGTGCTTAATCACTTTTTAATAAAAATAAATATCTTCACTAAAGTAATATATTTAACTAATTATTCTTTCATTTTTAGCTAAGTGCACTTTTCCCTGATTCTGATATCACTTACTTTGATACATTTTCGAATGAAGTAACTGTGCTGTTTTACATCAATGTAAAGTCGGATGGGATTATAGCAGCTGACTTGAGTAGCAGAATATCTGCGGCCTTATCAGCAGCAGACGCTTTGGCCTTGCCTTCCAGCTTCACCCCTAAAATTGAAACGCTTGAAGTTAGCAAAAATAGTTTGACCTGTGAGAGAATAGATTTGTGTGTATCGGGGGAAGACAAATACGCAATTTGTTCTGATGGAACAGAAGGGACTGGACAAAATTGCACCTGTAGTATTGGGTAAGAGTTTTTTGTATGATGGAAAGGCAGTGTGGGGTTTGTCAATATTTACAAGCCTAATTTTCGTGCAGTTCAACCTCCATGTACCACCACTAGCTTTCCCAAGCACTGTTGGTAACGGCGGCTTTCATCTTCAAAAATATTAAAGATAAAAAATACTACTTAAGCATATTGAAGCTACATTCTAACTAATAATGTTGATCCCAACCTTCTGCCCTTTCCAATTTTTTGGAAAACACAACAGTTGTGTTGCTCATTGTTTTGGTGGAGGGTGTTTGTACATGAGTTTTGGTAAGCTATATAACTTTAGGCAAAAATGACTCTTATTAACAAAAAATAAAAGTTTCTCCTATGGGAGCCCTTCTATCAGCTTTGCTTGCAAATACTTACGTCGAACATCTTGAAGATTAGGTATTTAATTTGCATTTTCTTAAGCATTTGTTTTAGGGAGGTATCACAGACGATTTCATACTAGTGTAGAATTATGGGGAAGATGGGCTTGAAATTGTTAGGGGTAAAAAACGTCAAAATCTATGAAAACTCTTGTGAAAACACTACAAAGAAATCATAAAAAGCCTTAAACTTTAATAATAATTTAATCTCTTTTTGTTTCAGCTCTGAGTAACTACATTTTATTGACTCCAGCAACTCCGTACTATTTAAAACAAAAATTTTAGTTAGCAGTGACCTAGGAATTATAGAAACTGTTCGGTGAGCAATTGAAATTGAAACAAAATTTTGACGACAAAATATCTTTGAATAGAGATATGGGTAAGCACACACTTAACCCTAGGTAGGCCGATTTAATTATAAAAATAATTTAATGCAATATAAAACAAAATCAGTAGCCAATTAAAATGAACCCGTATATTAAAGGCATATTAAACTAACTGCAAAAAGAGAAAATATTACAATAAGGATTGTTCAAATTTGAATCACTTCAAATGAAATGAATAAATAACCTTTTTGTCAGTCCTGGCTGAACCCTTATGAGGTCAAGACAATTGGACTCTGTCCAAATTTATTCATCTATGTACTTTTATTTTGTGGTTTTAGTTTGGTTAATTTTTATCCATGAAAGTTTGAGTCAGGTAGTTTCTTTCCTTTGTTTTACAATATATTTTCATGAAGACTGCTAGGAATCATGTAGCCGAAATGTTCGATTAGATTGTGTATTATATTTTATTTACTATCTTCAGAAAATTACTTGGTATTATTGTTATATTATATAAAACAAAACTTGAGGAAAATCCCTACCTTACTTTCAATGTAAAAATTTCAAATCCTAATGAAATTGGAGGAGAGTTACACTAGAGACGAATAAATTCCGTCAATTTTAGGAGGTGTTGTTGTCCCGACACAGGATTGGCAGCCATAGCTGAAAGCAGACAACTAAAACTTTGTGAACAACTAAACATAGAAACTACTCCCATAATCCAGAAAAGTTGAAATTGTTATTTTTGAAAAAGCGATTTGGTTTATTTTTTTAAACAATTAAAGAAACACTTCAAAAAGTAATTGTTTTAATTTATATTCATACATAATGTTGAAATCTTCTTTTACATTCTTCTTCTTTTACAATTGTAAGGAGCCTTAAAAGAAGAAGTTGAAAACTTCTAAAATGGCAACATGGCCAAAGCAGGTTACAGCCCTGCTGGATAAAACTGGGTTTTGTGGGTATGGAATGAAGGCCAGGATCCCCATTGTAAACCTGATAATTTCCATAGTATGTTGGATGTTCCCCTCCCGGACCAGGATATAAAGGTTTGGTATACTGGTGTTGAGAAGTCATGTACTTTGAGATTTATAAGCAGATTAAAGTAGTGTATAGAGAGGAGTTTTACTTGAAACTGAACCAACTGAACTGCTGGTTGTGGGTGCGAGCATATTGTGTGTTTTTGAGTAGGGGACACTGGGATTCTTATGATGAGGATGGCCCGGGAGGTAAGTGTGCTTGATCCTTCATGGGGAGTATGGGGATGACCTGGATTATTTTCTGAGTAATAACCAAAGTTTGAAGAATTTAAGGAATAGTTGTTATTGTGGGGATGCACCACGGCTCCCGAGTATGTTGAAGTTCTCTTCTAGGGAGCTAATTATTGTGGTGGAAAATTTTATAGGGAATTTCTTAGAGGCAAAGAAGATGTAATTTCAGTTTGTTGAGTGCTATTGTTTGACATGTTCAATTATGCAGCCCAGAATTGTGATAAATTCAATAAACTGTTGTTCTAAACTTGATCTTAAAATAAACAAAAAGACTAAAAAAGCAAATGTTTTAAGGTGCCTCTCAAACACTGAACACAATAGCAAGTTTTCCCGATCAGGCTGATTTAGGAGCAGTATTTCCTCCCCATACAGAGTTGTCAACTGTAACTAAAAGCATAGTTAAAACATTGCCCGTTGAAAAACAGCCAACAAATATGTTTATAATATTTTTCTTAGGTTTAAGGAGCAGTATAACATTTGTCAAGATAGAGATGACTGTGCATCCAATCCTTGTGATGATGCTGGAGACATCACAGCAACGTGTACTGACAAAGTTGGCTACTTCGAATGTTCATGCTCAGATGATTATATTTTTTCAACAAATGTGGGATGTGTTCGTAAGTCTTATTGATTTTGAAATCAACATAAGTGTGCCAATATTTTGATATTTGGCCACTAAACTGTATGTTTGTTATATTATTTAGGGTAAATTAAGAAAAACTGAGCAATATACAATGCTCTAGAGCTATTGAAAAAAAAGATAAGATTCGTAGGTCATGTTTTAGGAACGGAAGATAACATATTGCCAAAGACCCTTTTTGGTCATAGATCTGGGGCAAAGCGAATAGCAGGTCGTCCCCGAATGAGGTGGACACAGGTAATAATGAAACTTTTAAATGGAATTTAAGCGTCATGGGAGGAAGAAGAGAGTGCATTTGTAAATATGCTTGTATAAAAGAGAAGCACATGCAGTCGTGTAGGCCTCGTGTGTCTTGGGGTCGCAAGTAGTTTTTGGGGTAGTAGCAGTAACATATTAGAAATTTTCAAAAATTCGGGTAAAGGGCACACAAGCTCGAATTCAAAATAAGCATAAAAATGACAATTCTACGTCAGTAGTTTTCTTTAGAATTATGGCTAGTGTAATAAGGTAGCAACAGCAACCAGAGGTGTCACTACCTAAAATGTTAGGTGGGGGGGGGCATTAGTCAATTGATCTTACCAACCAACTGTTCATTTTTGCAGACTGATTTGGGTAATATTTTTATTAAGATTAATTTTTTTTTTGCCGCTGCAGACTGATCTTCTTTCATTGATTTTACGTCATGTATTTCCCTTAGCTCATTTACTTAATAAAAAAAGAACAAACATTTTTTGCTAAATCACGAATCAGATTTTTTACTGAGTATCTGAAAACACTGGGGGCGTCTCCCTCCCTCCTCCTCCAATACGTGACAGCCCTTGGTGGCGCCCACCGTTAGTAGCTCCATTTTAAGTAGACCCTGTTAAAAGAAAACATTTTAGATAGCATTAGTTTATTCATGCTAATTCCTTTGAGAACTACGGCTATTATATAGCCAAGGCACCCTGCAAACAGTTTCTTTGCGTCTATTTAATGAATTTTCGCCCTAGCATTTCAACAGTGTTGACAATCAGAATTACTAGAAGACAATTATGAAAACTGGATTAGCCGGGGTGTAGTCATTTGATTTTACCAGCCGGCTGTTCATTTTTACAGAATGATTTAGGTAATATTTCTATTAAAACTACTTTATTTTTTTGCCGCTGCAGACTGATCTTCTTTCATTGATTTTACATCATGTATTTCCCTCAGCTCATTTACCTAATAAACAAGAGCAAATATGTTTTCTAAATCTTGACTCAGGTTTTTTACTGAGTATCTGAAAACATTGGGGGCGTCTCCCTCCCTCCCCCTCCAATACATAACACACCCTGGTGACACCCACTTTTAGTAGCTCCATTTTAAGTAGGCCCTGTTAAAAGAAAACATTTTAGAAAACATTAGTGTGTTTATGCTAATTCCTTTTAAAGCTACAGCTATTACATATCAAGGGCACCTTGCAATCTGTTTCTTTGTGTCTTTTTAATGAATTTTTGCCCTAGGAGTCTAACAGTGTCGATAATTAGAATTACTAGAAGATAATTCTGAAAACAGGATTAGCCTTCAGCTTCTTGGTTTGAGTTGGCCCACTTAAAAGAAAAAAAAATTGTGAAATTGTTGATATGTTTGTGGTAATTCCTTTGAAACAAATGCGGCTAGTACATAACCATTCACTCTTATGAACACTTGCTTTCATCCTTTCTTTTTAAATATTAAAATTTTTGCTTTTGGATATCAACAGTATTGACAATTTATATGGTTTGAAACTGTAAACTTAAAACCAGAAGAGGCTTTAGCTGCTTTATTTTGAGTAGACCGCTTACAGAATTTCCTTTCTGTTTCAAATTAAGAAGTTTTCATAATAAAGCCTTTCAGCATTTTGACTATGGGGCAATCTAGCATCCTAAGAAAAGTTTATTTCTGTATTTCAAGGAAAATAGCCACCTTGAATACTCAACCATGCTCACATCTGATATCGCTTATATAGCAGCCTTATATGAAGTTGGCCTGATAGATTAATATACTTTTTCGAAAAGTTGGCACTTTAAAAATTATTTATATAATAGATAGTATTTTTTTACTATTTTAACAAAGCAAATACTGATGAATAGTAAAACTTCTTATAGAATCAATATAAAAAAATTCCGACATGTATCCACTCTTAGCACTGATGAATAATAAATGATAGTAAATTTTTTACTTTTAAAAAAAAAAGATGTTCGTTCTAAAATTCAATATTTTTAAATTTCAAGTTATTTTTAGATGCAAGCTTTAAATCACAAGCAGTCTTAGGAGTTCTATTTTGAGCAGACGGGATCAAGAAATTGTTCTTTAGTAGTATTCTGATTTCAATGCAATCCATTTTTAAGTTGACAAAATCTTAGGTTTGCGCACACGGGGGGCTCAGGGCTGCCCTAAAGGAAATCCTAAATTTACTCATGGCACATTTTATTCAAACTGCCAAATAATTAATTATTATATTCCCTCCGACGAATATTTCCATGCAAGTGACCCGGCTTTACCTGCCTGCCCCAACAGCGTAAAGAGCCATCAGTCTCAAGCTTCTTTTCCTTAAGGTGATCCAAGGTCAGACAATCCATGCAGTTCAAGTCCTTGCGATGAAGTTACCAGTGAATGTGTCTTAGCTTTGAACATTGAAGGATATGAGTGCAAGTGTAACTACCCGTTTGTCAGACGTTCAAATGGCAAATGCAGCAGAATTATGGAGGGCAAGGAAAAAGTCTTTAACATCACAATTCCTCTATCTGGAAATATAAAATGGTCTTCGGAGTTAGCAGATCGAAATTCCCTCTCATTTTTAAAGCTTAAACAGGATGCAAATAAATTCGTAAGTGTATTTTCTCCTAGTCTTTCTCCGAATATTGTATTCTGCTCTAGTTTTAGGCGGTACAAATTCAGATAAAAATAAATTCTTGTATGTAAGTGACTGGATTACAATTTCAATTTTTTATCAGTTAATAAACGAATTCATACATATCATACATAAAATTTTGCTGCAGCGATGACAATGGTCTAGTATGGTTCTGAAATTTGGGCACTCCTAATGACGGATGAGGATTTGTTATATATTTTTAGCTAACCATATTTCAACCAAAAACCTGCAATGAATGTTGCTCTACCCCGCTTTCAAGGGTTGTAATGAGAGAAAAGTTGAGATGGCTAGGACACGTTCTGCGGGTGAAGCATACAGATGGCAAAATGTTGTTCTTTTTGGTCCATCATCTAAGGTCAAATGAAAAGCAGGTCTCCTATTGAACGGAGTAAGAATAGGGTTTAAAGGGAAATCGGAACTTCTTGGGAGGGTGTAAATGATTTGAATAAATTAGGACGGAGAAGCGTATGTGTTGCTGTGCTGGCCTCAAGTGGTTTGGTGCTGTAGTGAGTTGTTCGTAATAGTAGCAGTAATCATATTTCGATTGTATTCGTTAAAAGACAAAATTCTTCAGATAACTTACTGTCATAAGATTTATAGAAATGTAATATTTGGAAGATTTAATATTGTTGTGAAAGAAATCTAGATTTCGTTCTTTTTAAAGTAACGAAGAGATGAGATTTAAGTATTTTCAGCATGTTCATGAACTTAGGTGTAATGTATGCAATATTTGAATTATTTCCTTGCAAGAGTTAAGATAAGACGAAACTATATTTTCGAAAAATCTCTTATAAACAAACACTTTAAAACTTGCGTTTATCAAATAATATAGTTAAAAAAACAAAACAAATTTTAAATAGTAAATCTAAAATATCAAAAATACATTTGAAATAGGTCTGAATGTCAAAATGTGTTTTCACGTTGTATCAAAAATACATTTGAAATAGGTCTTAATGTCAAAATGTGTTTTTGCGTTGTTTTCATGGCCTTTCAAGTAAAAACTCAAACATTGTTGAGAACAAAAATCTGTGCAGAAGAATATATCCAGATAATGATAAAGAAACAATAATCAAGGATATTCAGAATCAAAATCAGTCCAAATAAAAATAAGAAAATTAAAAAAAAAAATTCAAAGGTTACTAAAAAAACTTATTATACACTGACAAATGGTTCATAGGTCAAATATATTAAAAGCATATAATAAATCAGTAATAAGTGACAAAATGCATCAATTGTCAAAGATAAAATCAAACTGAAAACAAGGAATCAACTGGAGTTAGAAGGAGACGGAAGTGATTTAAGGTAAATTTAAGTGTTACTACTGGAGAAAAATGACGGCATAAAACACTGTAAAAAGTCTTTTATATGCGTTGCTGTTAGGGCTCTGAAGTGATGTTTCCTTTCATTTCCTTTCATACCAAAACAGCAAGTTTTTTGTTGTTTATTGACAAATTAATAGTAAATCTACCAATGAATGTCAGAAAAATTATTTCTATCTGTTCATCGGTGGATTTACTTTACAGCTTGTCCGTCCTAGCTGAGGCGTTATTGCACTAGACTTGAATTCCTCTGTCTGTAAGGAAAAGGGTTACAGTCCTTGTGTTCAGAATGAGGGTCAGGGATGTGACTCTGTAAACTTAGCCAGAAATCTGGGGAAGGTAAAACGGAAGTGTCTGCGAAAGTAAAGGATGACTTGCCTCCATCCTACCCTTGGATTTCCTGGCTGAAGGATCATAAACCGGATATCAAAACCACTGGTAGAGACTGTTATGTCTAATGCCATATCCTTCTTCGCTTTTTTGTCTATTACTTGCCAAGTAGAAATTATGGCTTAGCAGTGAATTATATTCTAAAATATTCGGCTGTTTTGCGTAATGCCCCTTTTTGAAAAGTGGTCCAAAAATAGTTTACTGATAAAAGAAAAGTATAACCTAAAGTAATTTATTCAAATTGGGTCAGTTAAATTTGGTCCCTTAATCTTGAACGTTACTTTTAATGAATTGATTTAGTGGAATTATTTATTTCTTATTATATTTTTAGATTAAAGTCCTTTTCAAAGACGCTGTTGGTCAAATTCAAGGCTTCTCTAAAAGTGAAACCGGAAGATTTAAAAACAGATTTTCGCCATTTAAAAGAAGGCAAAGATCATACGAAACAGAGGTCCTTGTTGGTAAGTATTCCAACTTGTTTGAAGAGAAAAAAAATATCATCTTTTTCTTTCTAAATTCTTTCTGTTAAAGCTTTATTCCAACATTAATATTATGGAAAGAAGAACACGTTAATTAGTATGAATACTGCATGTTAATTTACCAGAGGTTACTTGAACACCAGGAACATATATGGATCTTCTTTCCAAACCATACTAAGATGATTGAACATCTTGTTTCCAGTGGTATATTCACCATATCCTGTAGAAAAATATAATTTGGGACCTAAGTGGCTATGATCCAAAAAGGGATTAAGTGACTGGTTTTGGAATTGATGCAAAAACTAGCAAACAAAATAAAATAAATTCAATGTTCTGGTTATAAGAGAATCCATTCGCATAGCCCTTATGGAAATAAGGGCCATTGTTTAAACACATTTGAAGCTCAATTTAAACTTAATTAAGCATTATTTAAACTTGAATTATACAAGAAGCTACTTGTTTATTAAAATTTAGTTTCGGGATTATTTAGGTTGATTTTTTTTTTTTTTTTTTATTTTTTTTTTTTTTTTTCTTTAGCTGAACATTTTTAAATAAATTGGATCCAAGTGCAAGGAGACTGTTGTTTCTTGGTTTTAATAATAAATACGTTTGTTATAATAAATAATTTCTTGGTTTGTAATAATAAATAATAAATGCCTAAATATATAACCTAAAGTAGTTCCTTAAGTTGACGTACAATTTGCCTACAAACCTTTTAAGGAAAAAATAAATAAAATTGTCAAGCGTTTAGGGAACATATGTGTTAAGCAAAAAACTGTTATCATAAATACTAGTTCATCAACCCTTCCCCACGCATAAATACACACACACACACACATACACACTGATTACAAAATACATACTGATGCTCGTTGATTATGGGGCTTTATTTAAGGATCATGTGGCTTCAATTTCAATTTTTTGCTCAATGAATTTTTATAAGTTCAGTAACTACGGTACAAAACTGAACTACACCTGAGCCAAATAGGAAATGATTGGAAAATATACAGAAAATATAAAAATGACATAGACTAAATATATAAGCAAAAGGAGTTCCTTAAACTGAAGGACAATTCCCAAATTAATTGTGGCGTACAAAAGCTAATGGATATAAAGTTAATTGAAAATTGACTATAAATCGATTATGTCGTTCTTTAAATCCTACATCTACCATTATACAACCCAAAAATCATCACAAAAAAATGTTACAGAAATACACGCGGTTGGGTATGTGGAGCAAAACAAAGTCATAAAAACAGCCAGCTATCCCCTTCCCCAGAAAAGATCCTGAATTTGCCTCTTACGGTCAAAAAACACAGGTGCTAGTACATAGGCTTAAAATTAACTTTATATAAAAGCATATAAAAATGAATGAAATAAAGAAAAATTAGACCATGTTCGGGAAACTGAAAGATTAACAATCGAAAAAGCTATTTAATTACGAATCGGCGGTTAGAGATTCAAATTTGGGGACAATGGCCACCTTAGACTTTGCAAAAATAAACTTCTTTATTTTCTAATTTAAAAGAGAAATGAAAACAAATGAAATATTCCCACCACCTAACTTTGAAAATAACTTTGTTTCATTTTCATTTAAAAACCAGAAACACCCCCCCCTTTGGATTTTTTAAGATACTTTTATTGTATTACAGGGCCATCCATCTCTATACAATATCTACTTTAAAGTAAAATTACATAACTCCCTTTAATTCAGTCTTTTATTTACCGCGGCAGTTGTTGTTAACTCTAGTGATAAATCTTCATAAAAGAATATTTTGGTCTGATAGATCATGAATCGCAAAAAAATTCTCAGATCTGTAATAAAATTGCCCTTCGTTCTTTCCAGAGTTGCAAACTGTTGAACAAACTGAGTGTGATGATTGTCGTGACGCTCTTCGTTGTGCTGGAAACGAGTCATCAAAAAATTGCACCAAATCTTCCAATTTGTGAAGGTAGTATTTTTTTAATCCATTTTTATAGGAAAACTCCTCAAAATAAATTATACACATATATGATTTGAAGGCATATATCTGGCTGGTTCTTTGACGTCTCTCCAAATTCAGATTTCTGATTGTGAGGTGGTATATTTTGTAATTTCAAGATGAAAAAATTTTCCAGAAAAAAAAGCTAAATCTCAGGTAACAAAGCAAGGCTCGGTCCAAAATTTCCATCTTTAACTGAGATATATCTAACTTTTTGGGCCGAATTTTCCTTATAAGCGGGATTAAAGAAAATAATTTTAGACTCCACTGATTTTTCTTCAATAATTTTGAGTTAGACGAAAAAAATAATGTTAAAAAGCTTTGAAGCCTAAAACAGTATTGACCAGAGAAAAAATTGAAAACTAATACTTAAAATTATTTAATATTATATCTACTTCATCTACCACAACAAACTTGACACAGCGTTAAGATACCTGAAACAGACGACTCTTCTTAATTCCACTCTCAAAGTAGTTTCTGGTTTGGTGGAGCTTGAACGCTTTCAAAGATTTTAAGGCATCATAAAAATCTTCCTTTAGAAACAAATTTCAACCCTTTCATATTGCCTTTTGTAATTGATTACAGTCGTTAAGATCTTAAGAGGAACAGCAAAAAAAAAATTTTTGTCACGTTTTAGCAACTACGCCAAAAACGACCAATATTAAGCCCAGTCCCTATGGAAAGATGCACTTTTAGTTTACTATCTACATAACTAAAAGAATAGCTAAAGTCCCTAAAGAAGTTGAATATAGGAGCTGCATGCAGCTTTTTTCTCTTTTCTGCAAAGTTTTTTGCTCGTATTTGATGGGTAGGCTTGACGCAGCACCGGATATAACCTCTGCAACTCAAAAATTTGTATCCTCGTTCTTCAAACTTTCTTAGTTTCGTACCGGTGTGATCTAAAGGGGTTTTGTCTACTTGTCCTGCCAAAATTTTCCTACCACCTCACACTTTATCTAGCAAAGCTATTCTAGAAATACCAGCTTCTTCTGGAAATTCACAAGAATGGAGCCAAAAAGTAAAGTTAATTAAAATAAAGTAATGAGTAAAAAAGTAAAGGACAATGCAAAAAAGTAAAATTCAGACAAAAGCAAAAAGTAACTTCGCCGATCTAGTTTATCTAGCAGAGCTCTTCTAAAATTACTAGCTTCAACCGTCTGAAGAGACTACCTAGCTTATCTTAATTGCTCTTCGTGATACACATTGTAGATGAGATTGGACCTTGTCAGTCACACAGAATTATGTTGTTTTTTTTTTGCTATGATTTGTGCTTAAGATTACACACTTAAATGCTTTCTTTAAAGAAAAATGACTAGCTAACATGAGCTTTGATAAAAAGGAACCAAGAGGGCAATGACCCTCCCTCCTGCTCTCGAAAGCAAGCAGATAGGTAATTTATACAATACCAAGTGTAGCTGCATAAGTATCAAAAGAAGGAAGTTAAAAATAATCTTTTTTAACTGCTATAAAAACAAAGGCCCTGAAAGTATATGTCCTTCTCACTTAGAATTTTATTTTATTTTTGGCTGCCTTTGTTTTGGATTAAATAAAAAAAAAAAGTTTTTTTTTAACTGAAAGTAAGGAGCGACATTAAAACTTAAAACGAACAGAAATTATTCCGTATATGAAAGGGGCTGTCCCCTCCTCAATACCTCGCTCTTTACACTAAAGTTTTTTAATTGTTTTAAAAAATAAAGTTGTGTGCCAGATTCAAACTTTAGCGTAAAGAGCGAGATATTGAGGAGGAGACAGCCCCTTTCATATACGGAATAATTATTGTTTGTTTTAAGTCTTAATGTCGTTCTTTACTTTGAGCTAAAAAAACTTGTTTTTTTTTAATTTAATTTCTGAACGTTTTTCAACTAACACAGCTTTGAAATTTGCTCACCGTATATGAACAACTAAAATAAAATTCGCCGATTCATTTTCCTTTTTTTGGCTAAATGGCTTTCTCAAAATTTGGTTCTGACGTAACTTACGAATTAACTTACGTAACGAATTTCTATATTCGTATGTTTTATTACGTATATTAGGGAGTTTGCCCCCTATTCGATACCTTGCTCTTTACGCTAAAGCTCAAATTTAGTTCGAATCACAAACCCCTGAATCACAAAGGCCGGTTAATTAAAAAGGCCGGCTCTTTTGAAAGTACTAAAAAAAATTAGCGAAAAGGGCGAGGTATTGACTAGGGGGCGAATCCCCTCATTTACGTAATAATTTCTGTTTGTTTTAAGTTTTAATGTTGCTGTTTACTTTCAGTTGAAAAAACAAGTTTTTTTAATTTAATTTCTGATCGTTTTTAAACAATGCTGAAAAATCTGGGAAATCCCTTCCCCCAAGGAAACATCCTCCATGGAAGGATCCTCCCCCGTACCCCCCTCCTCCGACCCCCCCCATCAGGAAAAATCCCTCCTAAAACGTCTTTATACTTCCCATTAACCAAAACTATATGTAAACAATGGGCAAAGTTCATAACTTCCAGCCCTTCCCCCGGGAACTCTGGGGGATTAAGTTATCCTGAAAGACATATTTATTAGATTTTCGACTATGTGTAACAAAATGGCTATCTCAAAATTTTGATTGGGTGACTTTGGAAAAAAAATGAGCGTGGGAGGAGGCCAAGTTGCCCTCCGATTTTTTTGGTCACTTAAAAAGGGCACTAGAAGTTTTAATTTCCGTTCAAATGAGCCTCTTACGATATTCCAGGGCTTCTAGATCGATACGATCACCCTTGGAAAAAAAAAACATACACATCCGTGATCTTTATTCACACAACGAAATTCCACATTTTTGCATATAGGAGCTAGAAACCTCTAAAGTAGGGTTCTCTGATACGCTGAATCTTATGGTGTCATTTTCATTACATTTTTGTGACCTTTGAGGGGTGTTTCCCCCTTTATTCGAAAATAAGGCAATTTTTATCAGGCACTTAACTTTTGATGGGTAAGACTAAACTTGATGAACTTATATATTTGAAATCAGCATAAAAATCTGGTTCTTCTGATGTATCTATTGGTGTCAAAATTCCGTTTTTTAGAGTTTCGGTTACTATTGAGCCGGGTCGCTCCTTACTTACAGTTCGTTACCACGAACTGCTTGACCTATCTTCTATGATTTTTTAATCTTAAACAGAGCCAAAAAGTGGCGATTTTTTCATTTCGTAATTGTCAAATTCACCAACTTGTCTTAAAAAACTGTAACGCAAAAGCAATGTTTAGCCTACTAAACGCTATATCAAACTGTATGTTTCGCTAGTTTTAATAGACTATACAGCTGTTTTGACAAAAGAATACTAAAAAGTTTTAAGTTTTGCATAAAACTGTTTACTTTAGAAAAATTACTATGTGATTCTAGGATTTTGCCAATTGTAGGCAAATGAAGATTCTATTTTCTTCTTTTCTAGCACTTTTGCTAGCATATTTTTCTATTCTTTTTTTAGTCTTTGATTGACCATACGAGGAAAATCTTCTACCACATTCTTTAGATGGATTTTAAAGACGCACAGGACAAGCTAATCGATCTTAAACAGGCATGCTTCAGACCAGGCAGGGTATTCCTAGAACAGATACTCATGATCTGGCATATTCAATATTCAGCCACTGCTCATTGCTTTCATTAATTTGAATATTGTTTGTGGCTCCATAATCAGCGAAGAATTATAAAAAATGATGGCTGAAAAATTCAGCACCATAAACCCTAATACTCCAAGGCAATCCCATGGACACCAAGACCTTCGTCTGTTTTCTTGGCGATCTGTTTTCACACCAGATGGCAGAGCTCGAAAATTATACCAGCACACAAAGAAAAAGCTTGCGAGTTTTATTTTAACCTGACTTGAAGCTGACTTTATCAAACAGAAATACTAGACATAAATTTATATACAAAAGAGACAGAGAGGCAACTAGTTTTGTCTCCTTTGACCAGTCTCTTTTTCCAGTTTAAAAGAATTTCTATGGGCGAGATTGGGGACTCTAGCAAAAATAAAATTCAGAATCAAAGCTGCATCTGCTTTAGCTGAAAAGCTATTCGGTCGTGAGCCTTGGCCACTCAAGACAGAAGAGACAAGAAACGTTTAATCACGGTTGCCATCGTTATGGGCTCCGAATTAAGAGGTAGTCTGCAATTCCCAATTGTAGCTAACATAGTGACGAGTCTGAAGAGCTATTCTTTTTCATCGAAAGACGTAACCTTGGGCTTCTCGGCCACACATCACGCCGGTCCAAAGATATGGTTCATCAAGAGTATCTCATTAGTCATCCAGCGCGCTCCTGGAGATGACAACCAAGACGACAGAAAATAAACCATTGTACAAAGTTAAAAGAGGACCTGGAACCAAGGATTGGTTTCCAATGACTTGTTTAGGGATGGGACAAAAAAGGATGAAGATCACAGGGGAAGTTGCATCCGACAAATCGAAGCCTTACTCAGGTGTGACTCCAAAGTCCATCGGTGCCGGGATGGACAGTTTATCGTCTGGCTCCCGCTAAAAGCAAAAGTAAATTAATGCTTCTGTTCCCTGTTTAGCTTCATTTCATCAAGCAACTGACACGTTGATTCGACAACCTATGTGCCAGTAATTGCCATGGAGAATTTTGATCCTTCTATAATAGCTGTACGTATACACATAAAGGGCCAATACGTATGGGGAGGGAACATCTCCCCCCTTCCAATTTTTTGTGCACTTGGTAAAAAAAAATGAGTTGGTGAAATCCTGACTTGAACCACCACAAATTTTCTGACTCCGTCATATTTTTCTTTGATTAAATAAGTACCTCGAAAATACTGACTTCTCGTCTACAAAAATCTCGATTTTAGTCGGTAAACCCAGCAGTTTTACTAACTCCTGCCATGATTTTACAGATAGTGCCATAATTTTCCATTTGATTGAATAAAAAGCACAAAAATAGTGACATGACACACATCAGAATCTCAATCTCGGTCGTTAAATTCAGCGGTTTTACTGAATCGTGCACATATTTTACGTATCGTTTTCACAACGGATATTAAGATAAATACCGATAAAAAATAGTTAGTAGAAATGACCAGCCAGTCGATAAAATTCCTTGCCTCCCTCCCAAACATTTTGGCTACTAACGACCCTTTTCACAGATAATAATAATAACCACAATAATAACAACTTATTGAAACCATCCATACATACCAAATCCAAAAAGTGGAGTGCAAGAATAGAAAAACAAATTTAAGAAAAAAAAATTTATTGTGTAAAACAGATTTATGTTGTGAATTTTTGACATTATTCATAGACTGTATTCTTATTAAAGTTCTATTTCAAGTTGCGGTCCTACTTCTCTATTTTTTTTAAACCATAATCTATCTATTTTTTTAAACCATAAGTTTACTGACAATTTCCTTGGCTGATTCGGTTTTATTTTACAGGGGAGCAAAAATTGTGGTAAATTATATCACCACAACAGAATGAAAATGGATTTTTGGATTACTCAATTTAAGAAGAGAGCCATCTATTATCTCAATTGTTTCAAAAGAACTTCAGTTTTCTTAGAAATGACAGTCTGATATTTAAAAATGAAAAGTGCTTTGGATATCCACAATTTGGGACTTTTTTAGTGCTTTTCAAGCATTTAAAGTGTGTCTGTATGTTTGTATTTATGTTTATTTATTAGGGATCTTTTTACCTCAGTAAAATTAAACACAGATCACCTACCATTTTTAGCCCTTCACTACGCCACAGCATTAATACCTAATTTAGATGTATTTGGTCTTCTATTCGATTATTTTAGTCAGATTGTAAATAGAAACACAACTCAAGTGTCTTTCATTATTCAGGAAGTAAAAAGTGAAGGCAATGTCTCCTTGTTCCTTTGCAAATGTTTTACAGGATAAAAACTTAGTGACTTCAAAAATATAGAGAAATCGAAATAACGTGGAATCTTTGGTTGATAGGAATTATTTATAGGAACTTTGCTAGACCTTGTTACGTTCCACTTCTAAGCCAATTGTAGTAGCAACATATGTGCCTAATAATTGTAGTCATGAGAAGTAAGCAAAGTTAATCTTTTTGGTAAAAATGGCTGTGGTTGACCAAATATCAAAAGAATTTAGGATGAACCGTAATGTGCACAATTTCTTCTGTTTGAAGTGGACCTACTAAACCTCAAATGGCTTTTCTGTTGAAATAAGGAATGGAAAGAAATCAATCTTAGAGTAAATTTTAAAGCAGTAATACCTGAAGTTTCTTTCTCTGTCAAATAAAATATCTACAAGTGGTCACTCAAATAAAAATAAAACTTCCACTGTTCTCGTCGATTTTGTTAATTCCTCTCCAGTAAAGGTAGAAACCTTTAAAATAACCCCTAAGAATTGGTATATATGCGGCCAAGGCCATTGCTTGCCTTCAATGAATTTATTTCGAGCGCAAGTTGTATAGGGAAGTCCACGAAAATCTGACTCACAAGCAATATACACGAAGGAAAAATCGTAATCTCGACTAGCTCAAATGAAAAATGAAATAAGCTGTTAGTTTGAAATGAAGACCGGAAAAGAGTCAAAAAGAATTTTTTTTCCCTTTCCATTTCCCATGGAAGTGTGGTCATAGAAACTTGGGAGAGGACCCTTTGATTTGAACTTCAATGTTCAAATGACCTTTCTCGGGGTCAAAAGCAAATTGTGGGCAACTGATTCCCCTCACAAGCTCTTTTCTTTTCTCTTTCCTCATATTTCTGATGGTAATTAAATCAAAATTCATATTGTCATTTTGTTCAGAAGTTTTGAAAGGTCTAATAACTATACCTCATACGCTTTGATCTCACAAGCTCGGAAAATTAAAAATTTTTGTGTCTATCAAAAGGATATTTAGCTGAATGTAAAGATGTGTATGACAATTTTGCTTGATACATAAGCAAGTTTTAATGGGATAGCTGTAGAAGCAGACATTTATAATCCTTATCTTACGCTTTCTAAAAAAAAAAGTAACTTATGTGTTTTTAAACGGACAAAGTTAAGGGCACACCATTAGCATACACTGAAAAATTATAATTCCAATACATATTTTAACTATTCAAAACACTAATTTATTTTATATTCAATATAAAATCATTAATACTAAAGGATACAATTTTAGTATTAACCTTACTAGAATCAAATTATTTTCTTTTACGAGCTGTAATATTTGAGGTAAATTAAATAAAAAACAAATTTTTTCAACTAAAAAGTTACTTTGCCCCCTCTTCAGCCCCTATGTTTTATACTAAAGTGTAAAAGCTCTTTGAAAATGCTCCTGATTCAATTTCCACGAGCCTTGTGTTTGAGCAGTCTTTCTCAACGAATTGTGACAAAAAGTCAAATTTTAGCGTAAATTACGAGGGTTGAAGAATGGGGACCCCTCTCATATACCGGATAATTTCTGTTCGTTTTATGTTGTAATGTTGCTCCTTGTTTTCAGTTAAAAAAATTGGTTTTTTGTTTAATTTCTGACCATTTTTCAAATCATGGCAGATGATCTCATTCCTCCCTTACCCCTGATATTTTTCTACAAAATTTCTGGGGGAAATTTCTTACAAAATCTCCCCCAGAAAATTACTCCCTGATATTTTCCTCCCCACAGAAATATTTCCGCATGGGAAGTGCCCTCTCCCTTCCCTCGTAAAAATACCCCAAGAATTTTTTTTTACGTTTACCATTGAAATATGAACAATGGGTATATTGCGTAACTTACAACAATTTTCGCAGGGACTTTGAGGGGGGGATAAGAAGGGGCGTGGAGGGGGGGCTAGCTGTCCTCCGGTCTTTTTAGTCACTTAAAACGGGCTCTAAAACTTATAATTTTCAAAACCTACCTTGAGCAGGGTACTCCCCGCCAAGAATATCTGAAAACGAGTTTCTCCCGGCGAGCGGTTACCACATGGAATAGATTGCCGGCAGAGGTAATCCCAAAAAATTCGTCCCTTGACGCGTTCAAGAAAAGGTATAAAAAGTACTTCAGTGTTAGAAAATGAGGTAAGCACCAGGACTAGCGGCAAATCATCATTTGTGATGGAGCCCTGAAGCCTGTAATAAAAAAACTTGAAGTATTTGCAGTATACAGACCAGAGTTTTATTCTGTCAGTTTGCGTGAACCAGCTCCATAGCGGAGATACATAAAGCAGGTAAGGGAGAGCAACCGCTACCTAAAGCTTTGCAAGAATCTTCCTTCTCAAGCTAAATTTCAGAGAGACAAGCTTCCGGTAACTTGAACGAATAGTCCTGGTAATTTTCTTGATTATTAGTAAATGAGAAATTCTGACGTCATGGCTGTAGGTTATTCCCAGGTAATTCATGGTATTTCCAATGGAAAATTCCCATTTATTCCAATGGAAAATTCCCATTATATATATATGTATTTTTTTTTTGTATGTAAGGTATGACTCAAAATGTTTTTGTTTTGATTTTTCTTAAATAAAAAAAAAATCCAAAATGCTTTTTGAAGCATCAACTTGATGTAATGCAGACAAGACAAACCCCAACACAAGGATATTTTTAGAGTGTTATGTCGTGGTATATCTTGTCACTATTACCTCTCTTGATGCTTTCAAAGTGCATTTCGGAAAGTTTTTTCGTTTGAAACATATGACTTAGGATATTTTTGTAGTGTTGTGTCAAGGTTTATCTTGTCAGTAATAACTGTTAATGTTTTTAAAGTGTTTTTTGGAAGTTTTTTGTCTGAAACATTTGACTTAAGATATCTTTGTAGTTTTTAGTCGTGTTTTATCTTCTCTCTGTTAACTCAGTTGATATTTCAAAGTGCACATTTGATTTTTTTTTGTATGTAAGGTATGACTCAAAATGTTTTTGTTTTGATTTTTCTTAAATAAAAAAAAAATCCAAAATGCACTTTGAAGCATCAACTTGATGTAATGCAGACAAGACAAACCCCAACACAACAGTGTAAAAACATCCAGAGTCATACGTTTCAAAACTAGAAACTTCCAAAGTGCACTTTGAAAACACTAACAGAGGTAAAACAGACAAAAAAAACAACAAAATGACTCTATATAAACATCCAGAATCATACGTTTCAAAAGAGAAAATTCTAAAATGCCCTTTGAAAGCATTTTCTGAGGTAACGCATATAAAAAACCATGATATAGCACTATAAAAGCCATCCCTGGTCATAAGGCTCCAAACCACGACACAACATTACAAAAACATTCTGAGTCATACATTTCAAACGAAAAAAAAACAACTTTCAAAATGCACTTTGAAACATAAACTGAGATAACAATGACACGATAAACCACGACATAACACTACAAAAACATCTTGAGTCATACGTTTCATACGAGGAAACTTCCAATTGCACTTTGAAAATATTAATAGAGTTAACAGACAACGTAAACCGCGACACAACACTACATAACAAATATCCTGAGTTAAAGTTTTCAAACGAAAAACTCCTAAATGCAGTTTGAAAACATCAACTGAGGTAACACAAACAAGATAAACAATGACACAACACTGTAAAAGCATCCTGAGTCATATGTTTCAAACGAGAAAACTTACAAAATTCACTTTAAAAGAATCAAGAGAGCTAGCAGTGACAAGATAGACCACAAAACAACGCTGCAAAAATATTCTGAATGGCAAAGATGATTTGCAAACAAATATGGTGAGTAATTCGTTGCGAAAAGTAACGAATGATTTGCAAAGTCCGATGGATCTAATGAAAACTGTGCAATTATTTCTAATCAAGATGATATCGGATGAAGGAGTAAACAGCGTGACCACTGATAATAAGAAACTTGCAGAAAAAATCGGTATTGTTCCTGAGTTTGAAAAAGAAACCACAGTCCGCCGAAGGAAAATAAAAAAAACAATCTTCTTTGTTGTGCTAGACACTGCAATATCCTCATTAAAGGAGAGATTTGAGCTAATGGAAAACCATAGTGAAAGTTTGAAATTTCTCTACGATATTCAAAGCTTGAAGAATTTCACTGAAAAGGGAAATTGAAGAAAGGCTTTAAACACCTTCAAATCATTTTGTGTGAAAGAGAAGACTGTGATGTGAACGGCAACAAGTTGTTTGAGGAGTTAAAAATTTTCGCAGAAATGCTGCTCTCTAAGAGTCCCTCAGCTCAAGGTTTGTTATGTATAACAAAACATGGTTATATGGACATATTCCCAAACGTTTTTATTGCACAGAATTCTGTTAATGCTTCCAGTATCAGTTGCCAGTGGCGAAAGGTGTTTCTCCAAGTTAAAGTTAATAAAAACTTAGTTTATAAAACTTAGTTAATAAAGAGCTACGTTTAGTTAAGATCGACTGAGTGGCCTTGCATCCATTGCCACTGATAATGACGTGCTAAGTGAATTCAATGCGGACAGACCACTCAATCAGTTTTCAAACATGAAACCTGGAAAAATGTGTTTTTTATTATAAAAGTTGTATATTGAATTGTTTTATAAATAGGTTGTTCAACCGATAAGTTGCGAATCATATTTTAACTCCTCATTTTTAATACATCACCTTGTTGTTTATTGACATATTCCATTGTAATATTCAAGTTTATACTACACAATAGAAGCTTATTGATTTTTATTGTTACACTTTTTACTAGAGTATCCTGCGCACCTTACTTCAAGGCACTATAATTATATTTCGATCTACCATGGGGGGCGCAGAAGAATAGTCCGCTTACGCCAAAAAACTTCTAGGGCCGGCCCTGCCGGACTCTACATATGTTCTGGAATATAGGTAGAATATTCCAGAATCTCTTCTTCTCTTCTTTGTTTTTATTTGTCTTAATTTTCTTTTGGCTGCTCAATTTTACATGTGAGGAGAATTTTCCAAGAGGTTTTGTCTGGGAGACATAATTTTCCAGGTGAAGAATTTTCCAGGGGGAACCTTCCAAGGGGGGAATATTCCGAGTGGGATTTCTGCGGGAGAAATTTTCCGTGGGAGGTAACTTTCAGGGAGAAAATCTCAGGGGTAATAAGCCAGATCTCGTGAAGCTTAGAACAAGTATTAAAAAGAGCTTTTGACTCCTAGGTATTTAAAGGGCTCAGAAACCCTGGCAATGACCTTGGGTGTTTGCTCAGTTTTAAGATATGCTATCAGAAGATCTTTCATAATAATCAAAAATAATTAGTGTATATCCTCATCGATAAAGATCATGTCTAAACTCCACATTAAGCAGTTTTTATGCCGTATTTATGATTAATCCTAAATGCTCAACTACCCAAATTTTACCAATTGCAATAATATTTCAAAACTGAAAAATCAATTTAATAATTTGAGAAAATTTTTTAAACAAAAAAATAACTAAAATTTATCTAAACGTAACCAACTATATCAGCACCTAGGAAAGATCACCCTGATATAGGTTAACTGTCCCTACTACCGAAAATTTTACAACTGTCATCAGAGGCAATGCTATAGTATTGCCTATAACAAAGACCATAAGGCTCCAATGTTTTTTGTTGTTGTTTTTTTCCTAGAGGCCTTTCATATGGAAGGGGCGATTGCGAAAATTTTCAAGGGAACTCAATGGATTGGAAGCTGGAAGTTCTAGTGCCCTTTTTAAGAGTTAAAAGTGATCGGAGGGCAACCAGTCCCCCATACCCTTTTTTCCAAATCTTCTTTTATAAAAATTCTGAGATAGCTATTTATTTGATGAAAATAATTCAAAGATCAGATAAAAAATAACTTCAGGGTCGACACAACCCCCAAGGGTCCGTAGGCAAGGGTTTTAAGTTATGCCTTGGGAGCATATATTGTTTTTCGAAGGGATTATTGTATAGACTTCAGAGAGTGCTCATTCGATAGGAAATCAAAAATTTTAGTGCCTTTTATAGGAGTAAAAAGTGATTGCGTGACCACTAACCCCCCCCCCCACACCCCAAGGCCCTTTTTCCCCAAATGCATCCGATGAAAAAATTAAAATAGCTTTTTTTTCAAAATAGTTCAAAGATGAAATTACAAGACTACGGGGTTGACACAACCCCCCAGAGCCCAGGAGCATGTGTTGCAAGTTATGCCCGAAGCATATAAGGTTTTTATAAGGGCTCCTTTCATTGTATATAGCCAAATTGGGCTATTAGGATATGAAAAATTGGGCTATTGAATATTGCCAATTAGTAATATTGTTATAAGGGCTCCTTTGACTGAGATGTAAATTTGAGGGGAGGGGGGTCTAGTTGCCGTTTCTTCAAATTTGACTCTTAAAAAGGGAACTAGAACTTTCAATTTCTAATTAAATGAACCTCCTCTGAAGTTTATACGAGCACCTCTTCGATAAGAACCTTATATGCCCCGGGGCACAACTCACAACACCTATCCCGGGCTCTGGAAGTTTGTGTCAATCCTAAAGTTTTGTTATCTGATGTCTGAACTATTTTTAACAGAATGGCTATCTCTAAAATTTTATCGGATGAGTTTGGGGAAAAAGGGCGTGGGGGCTAGTTACCCTCCGATCCCTTTTGACTCCTAAAAAGTGAACTAAAACATTAAATTTCCTATTAAATGATATTCCTCTTAAGTTTAAACTAGTACCCCTTCCGTAAGAACTATATATGTCGCCAGAACATAACTTACAACACCTCCCCCGGACTCTGAGGGTTGTACCGACCCCAGAGTTCTTGTGTCTGATCTTTGAACTATTTTTACCAAAATCGCTATCTCAAACTTATTATCGGATGCATTTGGGGGAAAAAGGGCTTGGTTATCTGATTAAAAAGGGAGCTAGAACTTCATATTTCCAATCGAATTGTTCCCTGCGAAGTGTTATGACCTCTCCTTCCATATGAATTGCCTCTGGAACAAAAATAAATAATAATAAAACATTTGAGGCTTATGGTCTTCACTATAAGCAATCCTATAGCGTTGCTGATTTGTCTGGAATACCATGCAAGGAGACATTCACTAAAACTCTTCTATAAGTAGAATCGAGTACTAGCTCATAATCCATAAGACTGAGGACTAAAGGTGTTCGATAACTCAGGCACTTTTCAATTATTAACCTAAGAGTGAAAATTTGGTCGACGACAATCCTTCTTAAAATCACACTGTTCTTCTTTTAAAACTTCGTCTACAGCATGGCTAAGTCCAAAAAGTGTCACCATACTAAGTAATTTCCTACCTACAGAGACCAGGCTAATGCCTCTATAATTACCAAACTCACTCTTATCACCTTTCTGATACAGTGGTTTAATTAGGGTTTTGCTAAAATAAATAGGTACTTCCCCCTTTTCAAAAATAACTTATTTAAACCCTCATTACATATCAAATGCAATAAGAGGAGTGCAAAAACTGAAAAAGAAAATTAATTAAAAAAAATATTGTCTAAAGCAAATTTTTTTTTACCATTTCTGACTTTTTCAAAAATATATTCTTATTAAAGTTATATTTAGAGTTTGAAGTCCTCTTCTAACTGTTGTATTTACCTGTGTTTACCCATAAATTTATTGGCAATTTCCCTTAGTGATTCAAATTTATTTTACAGTGGATGATTAACTAATGGTAAATCATATCGCCCCAACAAAATGAAAAAAAGGATTTAGTGAGTAATTCAATTTAAGAAGAGAGTTTTCTACTGTATCAGTGGTTTGAAAAGGACTTGTGAGTCTAATGTGAGTCTAATATTAAAAATTGTGAAGTGCTTTGGATATCCACAATTTGGGATTTTTTTCGTGTTATTCAAACACATATAATTCATTTATAGGTTTTTACTTATGTTTGTTTATTAGGGATGTTTATTAACTTGTTTATTTTTGGTTGTTTATGCTTATGTTTGTATAGATGATGTTGGTTTGATAGCTCAGTAAAATAACCATGTTTAAATGCATTTTGTACATGCGTTTAAATACTATGTAACATTGTATATTATTAGGAAAAAAGAAATACTTGTATTAAAAATTACTGAAAACAAAACTCATGGTAGCAGTGAACGGATCTTATACAGGAGGGGAAAAAATTTCGGAATTTTGTTTGTCTCAACCCCACAAAAAAATTCCCCTTTCCTGATATTGAGTTCGAGATAGTCGAATATTGAGATATTGAGATAGCCGAAATTTGAGTTCGATTAAACGACGTTAACCCGTGCCGCTTGTCATTCAAAGTTTTAAAAAATTCAATATTTTGGCCAAAAGACTGACATATCGAGCCATAACTCTAGAACGGTAAATAATAACAACCCGCTTAATATCTCAAAAGAAACCCAATATTGTTCTTCAAAATTCATATTCTACACATAATTGTTGTTATTTTAAGTCAAACCGAGTTACAACAGTATTTATCCCCAAACACGTGGCCTGTTACCACTAGGAATGTACTTTGGGAAATGTGTTTTTATATCAAATCGGTCAAAGAATGTAAAAGTTTTTTTGGCTAGTAAATTTACTAATCCTCCATCAACTATCTTTTTTAATTTTTCTTTCCTGACTTTTGGGTTTACAACCCTAGTGTGCTCTGATGGTTGATCGGTGCTACCGGGCAATTTATTAGCCATTAACAATTTTTCGTTGTCTGTAATGGTGGGATCTAAAAAAGATAATCCCACCAACTCTGCATTCAAATACCACAAATGGTTAAAAAATTTGGTCAGTGCTATTTCTGCAATGTCGTTGCCATATTCTTTATAGTCTACCAGACTGTGCAAAATATCTAAATCTTGCTTCGGTGCAAGATGAGCTTTTGGAGCATTGAACCTTTACAATCAATTTTAACTAGAAAAAAAGATATGGCACGCACAGAACATTCTTCTTTTTCAGACATATCAAATTGACGGCAAAAATGAATATTTTAAAGCAGTAAACAGCCCTTGCCATCCATCTAGCGTGGTGAATGGCTCCTGGAGCTCTAACACAAAATTGTCGTATAAACATCCAATAAATACCAGAGCCAACTGCAATAGCTCCTTATAGTCCTCCCTGGGGTGGCTCTCACTTAATTTTGTTTCGAATTCAGCAGCAACAATTGGCAATTACTTCTAGAGTTAGCAGCCTTTTACAAGAATGTCATTAATACCTGTATCGTATTTTCCTTTGTCTATCTTGGGCCACGTAGTAAGGAATCTCTTAAAATTGTTTGGACGAGGCCCAGTAGTTGATCCCATTTTTGTGCATTGTATTTTTGTGAAATTCTTAACAGAATTTCCAAGATATGGTGATGGCAATCTAGAAATAATAATTCTCTTCTGAACGTTTGCTCCAATATGACGCTTGATCCTTTGCTACGGCTTGATCCTCTCCAGAGCTGTTGGCTGTTACAGGAACTCCCAGCAACTGTTGCTTTTCGCCATTTGAAATTACAATAGCTATTCGGTCATATTATTCAAGTTTAACAAAAAAAAAAACGGTAAAAGTTTATGGTCCCAATGCAGGGGCTCTTTTTCAGGAATATTTACTTTATGAAAAAATTTTCAGTTTATTCTTCTCTGAACATTTGCCTTCTATAGTGTAATGAAGTTTTCGATACTTTGTACTCAAGAGGGTTAAGATATACTGCTTCTAGAGAAGCTATTAAAATTATCGTGGCCTTTCTGTCGAATACCTTTCATCGATCTAACAAAATGGACAATTTCATGTTTAAAATGTCTTTAATACCCCATGCAAATGAAACTTTCATCCCCTTCCTTTCAGATTGTCCTAGATCTTCTACAGCTTCTTCAGGGACGTTCATTTCCTCCAAGATTCCAATTTCCTGGTAGATGCTGTCTACCAGGTTCAATATTTATGATGTGTTTCCTTTTTCTTTTTACCTGTCAAACGGAACTTTCTTTGGTAAACTAGTCAGGTAATCCCCATAAAATAAAAGATTAAATTTGAACAAAAGGCTCATTATGTTTGAAAATTGAGTTTCAAAATACTTTTTGATAAAAAAAAATGTTCATTACGAGACTGATTATGCAAAAACCCGTAAAATTCTTAGAATACCCCAAACTGGCTCCTAAGGGTAGCAGGTCGCGTTACTGGGACTAAAGACTGTTGTAACTCTGGTTTGCTTAAAATGACAACAATTATGTATAAAACATAAATTCTCAAGAACAACATTGGCTTTCTTTTGAGATATTAAGCTTGTTTTATTATTTACCATTCTGGAGTTATGGCTCCATACGTCAGCTTTTTGGCCAAAAATTTTGATTTTTTCAAACTTTGAGCGACGAGCGGCACGGTTTAACGTCACTTAATCAAGCTCAAATTTCGGCCATATCAACAATTGGAAAGGGGAATTGTTTTGTGGCGTTGGGACAAAAAAAACTACGACATCGATTTTTTGCGGTCACCGTGGCCACCCTTCCCCAAGAAATATCCTGTAAGGCAGGACATTTTGTCCTGCCTTAGCTTTTTCAACTCAGTGCCAGAAGGCTGGCAAATTTAATATTTTATGCTGCATAGGAAAAGATTGTTACAATAGGAGGGACACTATTACTTCACTATATCACTATATTTACTTCATATTCACTATATTTCAATATTCACTATATTTACTTTACTATATCACAACATTAACAATTAATTTAAATGTATTTGGTCTTTCATTTGATTATTTTTAGTCAGACTCTAAACAAAGACGAAACTCAAGTGATTTTCATCATCTAGGGGGGGGGTGAAAGTTGATGGGAGTTGGGTCCTAATCCTCTTGAAAACATTTTTATGAAAATAAATGAGTGACTTCCCAGATATGGGAATGTAACCCCATGAGTAATTGCATACCAATCCTAAAGATGCATAATCATCTATCAACCAAGGTCTCATCAACTCTCATGGTCTAGCAAAGTAGACTTTGCTAGACCTTGTTGTCTTGTGGGAAAGCTTATGCCTTGGAAAACTGTTGTTGATGATTTTGCCATCATCAACAAAAGGTGATGATGATAAATATAATTGTTTTTAAACACTTGAAACTTTATTAGTGAAAACCAAGTACAGCCTAAAATGACGTCTGCAATTTACAGTCATTCCTCACAGTTAAATATTTCCTTTGACAACTATTTTACTTAGAATTCAATTTGACAACTATTTAAGGGAAGGGATGAACAAATTCGATTTGTTGAGTTCCATTTGAAACCCATATCAAAACGACTTATCAACCAGTATGTCAGCAAAAGCAAGTGAAAAACTCATTGTTGTATCAGAAGATACGTTACTGAAAAGTAGCTTAATTGTAAACAGTCATCGAAATTCTGACTCTCAGTTGCTGAAAAATTTTCTAGCCTGATGATGAAGCTGACGATGAAAGTCCTCTTCCTCTTAACTAGCCTATCTTGACTACCTATGACTATCTTGACTTGACTATCTATGCAAGACTGGATATTTTTCTATGATTCACATTAAGACTAAAGACAGGAATAAATCGAACATATCAAACTCACTGCGATTAAAAGTAGCTAAAATTAAATTTGATGCTGAAACTGTAATAAATAAAAATCAAATAAAAGCATCCTTCCCATTAAATTAACTTTGTAAAAAAAAGAAGATATGTAGGTGTAGTTATGCAAGTAAAAATACTGAAGACGTGTTTCCTATTTTAACAGTCTTCCATTCATATTATTAATACTTGCGAAGAAAAAAGGTACTTGTATGATATACGCCTTACCTAATGTTCTTCTAATATGTTTCTCTGACGTTCAATCCTAATGAAATGTATCAAATTAAGATAAAAATATTAAACTTTAGAAAAAAAATTGGGCTATAGACTATATTTCCACATTATGAGGGGGGAGTAAATGCGTCAATGAATGAAAAACTTGAGTGATAGGGCGGTTAGCGTACAAGTACCAAAAAAAATCAGCAAAAAGGTGGGTCCCAAGATTGGAAATTTTGGTTAGATGGGTTATAGCCAGTAAATTTAGTAATCGCTTATTTAGACGATACGATTAGGGACTTTAAGATCCATTTCATTTATGATTCGATTTGATCACCCCTGTGTTTTTTCTTCTAACCGGAGATTTTGTTGTCCTTATTTTCATTTGAGATCCTGATTATTTTCAGTTGAGATTATTTTCAGTTCAGTTGAGACCATTATTTTCAGTTGAGTGATGCTTTTACCGCTTGTCCTCTAGCCGTTCTCTGGCTCAGTGATATACAAACTTAATATTACCACGGCTCCCTTAAAAGTTTTGGATCGTATGGTGCCTTCCTTCCATTTTACAAAACAGACATGAAAATTTTTAGTTCTTTGAAATTTATTTAAGGTAAACTCTTACAAATAATGAAAATGAAAACAAATTTATATTATTGTCTTTTAAAGAGAAGGATATGTTTGCCATTTAGCACAAAGTTTGTCAAATCTTGGAGTCAATCGTGAAATAACAACACAAAGCTCCTTTTCTGTAACCAAAGGAACACAATATTTTCATTTCATTTCCCCTAATACAAATTTCACTTCACCTAATGCAGAAAATCCTGCTGTGTACAAACAAGATTTTGCAAAAGGCAGCAACACTTTTAATGCTTTATGTAACAAAATACCATATTTGCTCTAAATATATAGCCAAAATTGAATTAGAGAGGCATTCTAAAAGTTTTGTTTTGAAGAAGTATCACAAGATAATTCAATCAAGTCTTCTTTCTAATTACTTTTTAATTCAAATTCATCATTCTCTTCGTCGATAAATATATTCTGTATCCAAAAAATTCCGTAAAACATAAAAATAATTCGAGAAATGAATTAGCAAACCATCCCAGTGTTCAACAGATGGATTTTTGTTTGCTTCTATGTTGTCTTGGGTGCAGAAATTTAGATGCGGAAACAAGGCCGTATCCAGGGGGGGGGGTTACCCGGTTTGAATCCCCCCCCCGAAGTTTTTGACCGAGTCGAAAACAAGTCGAAAATTAGTAAAACCTAGGTAAAAATCAGTAAAATTAGTCGAAAACTGAGTCAAAAACCCCCCCGAAAAAAAATCTTTGATCCGCCCTTGTGTGGAAACATTTCAAACTCATTTTTTCACAATTTGTCTTCCAAAGCTCCATTTTTTATGAATGCTTTTACTTTAGCTTTTAGAGTCAATAAATGTATCTGTGGTCCTTACATCGTCTGATTCAAAACACTCAATTGTCCTCGAATTTCCACCAAACAGATCAGTTTAATAATTAAATTACCATCTCTTAATAGGCTTGCGTCCTCATTTTAATTTTCTTTTATTACAGTACCAATTTCCACTTTGAGTTCATGTATGCTCTTAATAACTATAGCAAGAGATACTTCACAGTAGTACAGAAGTGTGGTATAAGTAGCTCCCATATCGTCACATGGCTTTGTAAACAGTCTCACTTATAATGAACTGATTTTTATATAGTTTGTAATTTTCGTTACTTTTGTAAAAACAATTAAGTTCCTCATTTTTTTTTTTTCATACCGATTTTTGATTTCCTTATTTTTGAGCTGCTCTGTGGAACATGCAGTGCATCAAGAGAACACCAGGTATTTTCATTTTAACTAGCTGTAGAAAGCCACCTTAGTGTCCTGACATTGATTTTGCACCATCTGTACAAAGCCAAACGCAATTATTCTACAATATGCCTTTCTCATAAGAAAAAAGTGTCAATTACATAAAAATTTCATGGGATGTGGCTTTTCCAGGAATAAGTTTGCAAAAAAAATCTTTGGTTATATTATTCTTTTCAATATATCGAAGATATCCAATTAAATGTGGCGTTATAGCTACATGTGTTCCTTCTTCTATTTGTAAGGCGAATTTTGAAGTATGTATCTGAGAAGCTAATTAATCGCAAAGATTGCATCGTCTATCGTCTAAATCGTCAATTGTCTATTTGTTCAACCCTGAATGGAGTATCTAGCAGAATCTACAAAATCTTGCTAATTACACCTTGAGATTACAAACCTAATATTTGTTGAGCCGGGGCCAGTAAATGCCGCAGTCCCAAAAGGTTTAAAATATTCACGTGACTGTGTAGTTTCAATTCCATTTGATTTTTTTTCAATCCTGGCTAATGCTCGTGCCTCCTCACAGACTGGTCCATTTCCTCCTGGGGAGGCGTGCCTCCCAGTTTGGAAAGCACTCTAGCTTGTCCTCTATATCTCGTTTGCGCTTCATTTTTGTCCGTCAATAAATCTGACATTTTACCATGCCTTTTGATTTAGCCGATTAGATTCATTTAAAATCGTTTTCAAGAAAAAAACATGCATATGAAGATAAATAAACACGCAGTTGCTCTTTCAAAGGGAGTATCAATAGATACTCCAGAAGAATCAACTTATTATGCAGATTCCAAATATACACGATTCATCAAGTTTAGTGTTACCCATCAAAAGTTACAAGACTGATAAAATTTGCCGGATTATAGAAATAGGGCAGAAACATCCCCTAAAAGCCAAGGATTCTTAATGAAAATCCCACTGTCAGATTCAGCATACCAGAGACACCGTCAGATTCAGCATACCAGAGAACCCCACTAAAGAAGTTTTAAGCTCATATAATCAAAAATGTGTAATTTTGCCATTTTTGCAGGAAGAAAGATCAAGGATGTGTGTTTATTTAGTTGTATCTCCCATCCTCAATACCTTGCTCTTTACGCTAAAGTTTGAAAGAAGAATTTGAAGCTTTTTTAAAAGTTCTAAAAGCTTCAGCCCAAATAACAAGGTATTGAGGAAGGGGCAACGCTCCTTAGAATTTTTAAATTCCTTTCAAAGGAATCTTCTCAGGATCTTGTAGAATTATTGGTTTGATGCGATCACCAATGGAAAGAACAAAAATGTCAAATAAACACACATCCATGATCTTTCTTCTGGCAAAAAAAAATACAAAATTTGAAATTTTTGTAGATGGCAGCTTGAAACCTTTACAGTATGGTTTTCTGATACGTAGAATCTGATGGTGCGATTTTCAATAAAATTCCTTGACTTTTGGGGGATGTTTATCCCTGTTTTTCGATTCATTACTTGACTTACTCCTCTCTACCACGAACTGTTTGAAATGTCTTTTTGAACCATTTGTTTTGCATGCACTTTCGTATACATGGACGTATTTCTGTGTGTATACATTTTGTATGTATTTACTTTCATGGATGTAGAGACGAATGCGTCACTGCACGACACAACAGCCTTTGAAATGTTAAATACAGCATATAGTTCATCGACATATATATTATCGATTGACTGAGTCATGATTATCACTCAGTCTTTTAATTCACTCAACTTGAAATCTTTTTCTTTTTTTACCATTCGTTCCATTCGCATTTTCTTGGACCAATGGTTCGATGCAACCTCTAGAAATGAAAACAACAACAAACAAACAAATACACACACAAACACACACACACATCTGTGATATGTTTTTTTGGGAAGAAACTCAACAGTTTTGCAAAACTCAGCAAAAGAGCTCCCTGAAATGCTGAATTCAATAGTTCGGCCTTATTGAGACTGCTTGTCTTTTTTTAGGGTGTTTCGCCCCTCTTTTTTAAATAAGACAAATTTTCTCAGGCTCGTAGCTTTTGAAGGTTAGCTTACAAATAGTTTTTCAAATGGGGATAATTCAATTTATTTAGACAGTGAAAAAAACAGGTACAAAAGTCCAGATATTTCGATCGCATATACAGCGACCATTATCAGTAGAACTACCAAATAACAGAATTGAAACTAGCATATTTATACACACAAAAAAAATAATTTTTCCGGTGATTTATAAAATAATGAACTTCCGGATTATTCACTAGATTATTTTCAGAGAAAGTTCAATGATAAAGTTCATTCAAAGTCTTGATGTAAATTTCATTTTTTAATGTTACCCAGAAATAAAATAAATTTACTTTATACACGTCGTAATATGGGGAAATGGGAGCAACCAAGTGAACAAATGTCAACTCATCATTCCATTTGCAATTAGAAGACACCGAAGCTTTGCCACCTTTATTGGAAATTTGTTTTACTTTTGGGCAAGATTAAAGAAGGATATTTAGAATCCCAAGAATCCCCTTGGAGGAAAAAGGTAAAAACGAGGGGAAAGGGGAAAATCCAGGAAAAAATCTGAAAATCTACGACCAGTAGTTTTTGATGCTGAGAATGGCATTCCTTATGCTATTGGGTCCAAAAAGATCGCATTTGCGTTTTTTCATTGCCGTGTAATAAGTCTTTCCCCCCTTTCTCCACTTATAGGGGGAAAAGAGGGTGTAGATAAAGATCCTGTACAGCAGTTTGCAAGACTTGTTTTCTGGTGATTCCCAGTGTGAGAAGAACGAATATGTTCCTTTGATTGCTCTGTCATTAGCCTCCCCCCCCCGTTTTCCAGTTACTAGGGAAAAAGAACGGGAAATCATGATATCCTCTTAAGGGAAAAGATTGTCAGACGGCTCTACAGAATTTGCAGAGGCTACAAATGTCTTTCAACTCGGTTTTAAACACTCTAACACCGTTTTGACGAGAGTTTAAGATCCTATTCCCTGGTGTTTCTTTTTCCTGTTTGCTGGAGATTCACTACCAACTGGTAGGTTCAATCGGTCAAGCAATAATGCAGGCTTACCGTCACCAATCTTTGCCCACTCCTTTACAAGTATACCTTGGAGTCCATCTACACCAGCAATCTGGTTCAGGCTTTATCATCGACCAGCTGAATAGGCTATGTTTTCTATTTCTTACTCTGAAGTGGTTCGATTCGAGCGTTCTGTCGTAGTAGCTCATGGTACAGAATTTCCAAGGATGACTTCTAAAATTTTTATGCAGTTCATTGGCAACAATGTCGACCGCTACATTTGCACTATCGACGGAAAGGGTACTTTCCTTTGGATGGGCATGCTAGGTGCTGGCACACCAAGGCTACCTGAATTTCCAATCATAATCCCAGGAGCAGCTGTAAATCTTGAAGTACTCCAGCAGGTTGGACAAGTGCATATCTTCTTCTACAACAAAAGCCAACAGGAGAACAGTTTTATGCACAAACCCATCCCGACCATTACCTTCGACGACAAGATCAATAGCATTGACCTACTATGGCATTCAAGCTGGATACATGACACGAAACGGGTCTGATGGAGTAGATTTATGCAAGCAATTCACCACGGGTCATACAAAGGCGCTTCGTCGATTGTTTTCTGCCTATGATCGACAATAATCCCTCCTATCTTTCTTGTGTATACACGACCTTGTGTTTTATCGCCGATAAACCACACCAGCACAGAATGGTACCAGTTGTTACTTTCAACCAACCTTTGTACATGAAAGCAGTGAACATCATCAATGCTAAGCTTTCTGATAGTCATCTCAAGGCAGCAGTTCCAATGATCGGTTGCCTCCATTGCCATATGAGCTTTCTTAGAGCGATCGGGCACTTGATGAAGGAACAGGAATAAAAGAAGTGCTCGAATGCCTATATGCCGATAACACCATTAAGCATATCCTTAGCGGTAAGGCTGTTTCAAGAGCCACGAGAGCGCACGAGCTTATAGATTCAGTATTACAGATCACTCTCGTTTGCAAATCGTATGGTTTTGACTGCACAGATGACATACGTGCGAGTCATCAAGACTTTGCAGAAGCTTCGGCAATATGTATAGCTCCACTGAGTGAGGAAGTAACCCTTGAAGACGCTTCCAACGCAGACGTAGTGCGTCGATACAAACGCAAATGATAGAGTTTAAAGACACGCTGCAGAGCAACAGGACTTTTAAAATATGGCTTCAGTATTCAGGAATGTTCAGAGTGCTTAAGAAGGCCATCAGAGCAGAACGGATCGGAAACTGGGTGCAGTATCTTCAAGCACTCTTTGAGATGCTCCCTTACTTTACAGCTGCAGGCCACATCCTGTACACGAAATTGGTGAGAATATTTCTTCGTCAAATGGAAGAGCTGAAAGAAGGTAACCAGAAGCTGTATAGAGACGTCACGGATAGGATGCTTGTCATCCGAAGAAGCGATAGATTTTTGGCTGGACTCTCTCCCGACTTAATAATTGAGTAATTATTGATGATGTCCCTGAAAACAAGCATGGTACTCACGAGAGGAAATAGAATGAGTGTGACGCAAAGGTTGATCTGGACAATGTCAATGCCAGTGCAAGCTGAAATTAATGAGATTAATGCAGTCACTCACCGGCGTTGAGGACGTGCCATCTGATCAGCACGTTTCCGTAAGACAAGCTCGGATAGAAGTAGATAGAAAGGACGTAAAGGCTTAGTAGATTTTTGGCGCAGTCTTGTCCATGCAACAACTGTACTCATTTGCGCAATATTTCGTATGGTATGACAGCAGCAAGGGATGAAAATGCGGACGCAGCAAAGGCAATAGGGAAAGAAATTCTGAAGTCAATGGACGATGCCGATTGCTAAATCTTCAAGCGCAAAGGCAAAGTGATAACAATGGCCTATCAAGGCAACATTTCCTAAGCTGACGGTGAACATATACAAATTGACGTAAGTCTTCTGTTCTAACGTCTTGCAGCAGCGGCAACTACAATCAGAGGGGATATGGAAGAATCTCTCAGATTCAAACTTCCAGTTATCCTACTGCCCTTTTCGGATCGCCAAGCCTGCCGTGACAGCCATATAAAGTGAAGCTAGCGAAAGCAATTTGGAAATTATCGAAGGCAGAACCTGTTAACGTCCTATCAAAAGAGCCGGGAAAAATACATGATCGATGGTGGATGGCCACTCCAGCATATTCCATGGAAAACAGGAAACACTTTCAAAAAGATTTGCAACAGTTACGTTCCATTCGTGACACAGAAGTATTCAAATGCTTCCATCGTCTTTGGTGGTTACACTTCCGGTACGTTTACCGAAGATGTCACCTAGGTTAGACAAACAAAAGGTATCCAGTGTCCGACCGTCTGTTTCACACTGAGTATGAAGCTGTAAAGGAAGAAGGAGGACTTTTTGCGGAATCCTAACAATAAGCAGAACATTATTCGAGCTATTGGTAACAAGCTTGTCCAAGCCGGCCTCACTGCCCTTCATGCAGAGAGAGATATGGACATTCTGATTCTATTAACAGGTGTTAATGCGACCAAGGAAAGGGTAACCGCAGATGTCGGCAACGACACTGATTTATTGATCAATCTCTTCCATCACCTGCCTCCGGAAGCCAGGGATCTCTACTTCGAAACCAGTACCAAGTCAAGAGCGCTTTACCAGTACCAAGTCAACATACTGGTACATCAACTTTGTCAAAAGGTCGCGGGAACAGGTTTGTAACTCTATTCCTGTTGACCACGCTTTTCTTGGTGGCGACACGTCGTCCCTTTTGTTTGGGATTGGAAATCAGGCTGTCCTGCCATTCCTGAAAAGCCATGAAGAATTTAGGAATGACTGTGAAGCATTCCTTCATCCGCACTCTACGAAGGAAGAAGTCCAGTATACCGGTGAAAATATTTTGCTGTGTTTCTACAAGGCAAAGGAAGTAGAGGGTCTCAGCAAAGCTAGGTACGGGGTTTTTCTTAAAAAATGAACAGCTCAAAAACATCAGCTTTTGTGAACCCAAAGAGACTTCCACCAACTCCAGTGGCAGTAAAATTTATTCTTATAGAGTCTTCTATCAGGTAATGGAATGGCGTAATACTGTGTCATTTTTTCTTTTTTTTTTTCTTTTTTTTCTGTAACTATGCGAATTTTATTATGTACTAACAACTTGGGATGTTTGTTTCGAACTCAAATGCATATTTGGAATAAAAAGTTGATTATTTGATTTAATATTATCAATATTTAGGATGTTATGCTTCCGTTCTTGGTTAGGGTTGCTATTCATCTATCTACCATTCATTACTGCGAATAATTTGATTGTCTTTATATTTTTTTCGTCAGCTAAGTCATATAGAAAAAATGTTCGTAGAAAAATGAAAAGGGGTCATGCCATCTCAGATTATAACTCATATTGCCCCTATTTAGGGCCAAAACTTATTGGCAGGCAGCTGACTATGGGCCAACACACAATGCTCTTCATAGTTTTTCCTACTCTGCTCTCTTTCCTTTGGTTCCTCAAAATTACTTCATAGTCCCAGATTTCCAGGGGGAGGGCAAAAGAAGGCAAAGTATTTTTCGTTTCAGTAACTATTTGTAAATATGTATTTGTAAGTGAGTTTTTTAGTTGTTTTTTTTTTCTAATAGTTTTTTTCTAATGACATATTTTAAGTAGTAGGCTAAATATGTCACTCAGTTATATATTTCTGTATATAACTTAGATATGACTAGTCAGTGAGTTAAATATATTTATAAGCAGAAGGCTAAATATGTCACTCAGTTATATATTTATGTATATAACTTAGATAGGCCTAGTCAGTGAGTTACACATATTTATAAGCAGTAGGCTAAATATGTCACTGAGTTATATGTTTATATATGTAACTTATATAGGCCTAGTCAGTGAATTATTTATACTTTAAGTAGTAGGCTAAATTTGTCACTCAGTTATATATTTCTGTATATAACTTATATAGGCCTAGTCAGTGAGTTACACATATATATAAGTAGAAGGCTAAATATATCCATGAGTTATATATTTATGTATATATCTTGTATGCATAGTCATTGAGTTAAACCTATTTATAAGCAGTGGTATAAATTTGTCGCTCAGTTATATATTTCTGTACATAACTTATATTGGCATAGACAGTGAGTTACATATATTAATAATTAGTAGGATAAATATGTCACTAAGTTATATATTTCTGTATATAACTTATATAGGCCTAGTCAGTGAGTTACACATATTTATAAGTAGTAGGCCAAATTTGTTATTGAGTTATATATTTCTATATATAACTTATATAGGCCTAATCAGTGAGTTACACATATTTTAAACAGTAGGCTAAATATGTCACTGAGTTATATAAGTATGTATATGTCTGGTAGACCTTATCATTGAGTTTCACATATTTATAAGTATTAGTCAAAATGTATCATTCAGTTATAGATTTCTGTGAATAAAATATATGGTACTAGTCTTTGAGTTGAACATCTCTATCTGTAGCAGGTTTATTGTGTCACTTAGTTATATATTTCTGTATATAACTTATTCAGGCCTAGTCAGTGAGTTATGTATTTTTATAAGTTGCAGGTTAAATATGTCACTGAGTTATTGCCTTTGCAAAACAAAAGTGATCCGTTTATCTGGCCTCCCCCAGGCCATTCAGCATGTCCCCAGGTGGCGATAGGGGAACGCTCTACAGATATTTAGGGTACCTCCATAGGAGGCATGGACCAAGGGGGGACCTTGTCCCTGGGGGTCCATAATAGAATCTGGGGTACCCTTGCCTGGGGTCATAAATACAGGCGGAGGAGGAAGAAGGCCCCTCAAATGTACACTCAAAAGGGCCCACTTGTTTATCCACAAGTTCCATGAGTTGCAAACCTTCTCCCAGCAATGGGTTAAATTGCATGGTGACGCAGAAAACCATTGTGGGAGTATCCTCTATAGGAGGACAACTTTGGAAGGGCTTAAAATCCAGATCTATGGACAACGGCCTCTGCAAAGGGCTGCCTCGACCTTTTCGGGGTACCTGAAAGACTGGGGACCTTGCGGTGAACTCTACTCCCACTTGAGGAGTGGCGCCCCTCAAGGAAATAATAGCCTAGTAAACGACACAGCATTTGCACTGGAATCTGATGAATGGGCAATTCTTTTGGGATTGGTATGTTTTAATGGGCGTCTTTGGGCTGAAAAACCTCTTCCTAGCTAATCTATCTATTACGGGTTGCCTCCCCGTTGTAGCAAAATATTTGTAGGCATGAATATATAATGAGTCGGAGGAAATAGGCTTGAGATTGTCTGTGCAGGATTTCGACTCTTGTTGATAGAAGAGCATCGCCAAGCGCTGAAAACCAAGTTGTGACCAAGATGGGCCCAGGATTGCACAAAGCCTCCATTCTTGGAGGTCCCAGGGACTTGTTGCTGTCCGGCTCTAAGCCGGCTTAAGCACTTCGGTGTAGACTTGAGAAGATATGTGATCCTCATCCTGCACTGGTATCCGGTATCCTTGCTTTTCCTGAGGCAAAAATAATTTCAATGATTTAAAGAACATGAAAATTGGAACTTGGAATGTTACGACGTTAAAAAATGACCATCGTATCGACATTTTGACTGACGAATTCAGACGATTTGAACTGGATCTATTAGGAATTTCAGAAACTCATATCCCAGGGGTAGGAAGCATGAAATTAGGTGAAATAGAATTTGTTTACTCAGGCAGGAAGGATGGGTTACATAGACAGGGAGTAGGGCTCATGATGAATAAGGAAGCTGCTAAGTCTTGTTTAGGCTGGGAAGGTATTAATAATAGAACACTAATTGCTCATTTTATGACTAGTAAGTTCAAGGTATCAGTTATAGTAGTATACGCCCCTGTAGAACCGACTGATGGAGATACTAGTGACTCAGATGAATTTTACTTACAGTTACAGGAGCAAATAGACAAGGTCCCAGGTAGAAATATGATGTTATTGCTGGGACCAGGTTGGTAGAAATAAGGATAGATGGTATCCCAGCTTAGGTAAATTTGGTGTAGGAAAAGGAAACAGTAATGGATACAGACTTTTGCAATTTTGTAAGTATAACAATCTAGTTATAACCAATACGGTGTTTGGTCATAAAATGGCTCATAAGCTAACATGGTATTCACGTGATGGTAAGACAGCAAACCTTATTGATTATGTTATAGTAAATCGAAGACTGGTTGGATCAATACAAGATACTAGGGTATACAGGAGTGCTGTTATTTATGTTAAAAGTAAAGATCACCATCTAGTAGTGTCAAGGGTTAATTTAAAGCTGAAATATCGGAAGGGTAATTACCTCCCGGGAAGCTATGATGCTAGTAGACTCCAGAATGAGAATTTGAGAGAAACTTTCCATGAACAGTTGAATACTAAACTTCAGATTTTAAAATTTGATAATGTGTAAGATGTTTTGAATAATTTTAGAAAAATAATTTTTGAAGTTGCTGAAGGTGTATTAGGTAAGAATACGAGAACTGCAGCTAAGAATATTTGTTAAAAAGCTTTATGTTTAATAGAAATGAGAAAAGACTTGTACAAGAATTATCTGAGTGATAGATCACATGAAAACAAAAGAAATATAAAGAAAGTGGAGAAAGCATTGAAATATGAACTAAGGAGGTGTGAAGTGGGGGCCATGGATAAAATTGCCGAGGATTTAGAAGATGCAGCTAGACGGCATAATAGTAAAATATTGTACTGGCACGTTAACAAATTGAGAGGTAGTAGTCAATCCGGACTTGTCCCAGTTAAAAATAGGAATGGGGTGGCAATTAGCGATAAGACAAAAGCTAAAGCGAGAGGGGCCGAACATTTTGAGAATTTGCTTAACCGAGATAGAGTTGCAGGAAAAAATATAGAGGAAAATGAAAAAGTTTGTGATACCTTGGATGTGAATGAAGATTTGTTTTGTGAGGAGGAATTAGAAACAGTACTAAAAGGATTAAAGAATAATAAGGCTCCAGGTGCTGATAGGGTAGTAAATGAGTTTCTTAAATATGGTGGCTCTGAGGTTAGAAATAAGTTATTGGAGATTATGAATATGATTTTCGAAAAAGGGGAAGTACCTAACGATTTTAGGAAAACCTTAATTAAGCCACTTTATAAGAAAGGTGATAAAAGTTAGTGCGGTAATTATCGGGGCATTAGTTTTGTCTCTGTAGGTAGAAAATTGCTTAGTAATATCATAATTTTTAGACTGAGAGATGCCGTAGACAAAGTTTTAAGAGAAGAGCAGTGCGGTTTTAGAAAAGGTAGAGGATGTGTTGACCAAATTTTCACTCTTAGGTTAATAATTGAGAAGTGCCTAAGTTTTCAAACATCTTTGCTCCTCAGTTTTATAGATTATGAGCAAGCGTTCGACTTTGTTGATAGAAGAGCTTTAGTAAAGGTTTTATCCTTGTGTGGTATACCAGACAAATACATTAAAGTGATTAGTGCTGTGTACGAGAGTAACACTGCTGAGGTTAAGGTAGGAAATGAGGTTAGCAGCTGGTTTTGTATTAAATCAGGAGTTAAGCAGGGTTGTGTTCTATCCCCCTTTATATGGATTATTTTGATGGACTTTGTTTTAAGGAGCACAGGAAAGGCAATGGGAGACCACGGAATCAAATGGGGAGGAAAAAGTCTCCTGGACTTGGATTATGCTGATGATTTAAGCATCCTAGATGAAAGTGTGAGCAAAATGAATGAAGTTTGAGAGGTTTTGCGAGTTCAGGGTGCTAGTATTGGTTTGAAAATTAATGTTAGGAAGACCAAGTCACTAAGGCTAGGAATAAGTGAAGATGAAAAGGTGACGTTGGGTAATGAAAAGATTGATCAGGTGGGCAGTTTCACTTATCTTGGTAGTATTATTAGTAAAGATGGTGGGAGCAGTGAAGATGTTAAAAATAGAATAGCCAAGGCTCAGGGTGTTTTTTCACAGTTAAAAAAAGTCTGGAAGAATAGGAAGATAAGTCTGCAAACCAAGATTAGAATCTTAGAAGCTACAGTGATGACAGTGGTCAAATATGGCTCTGAAGCATGGACGCTCCGAAAAGCGGATGAAGATTTGCTAGATGTTTTCCAGAGAAATTGCTTAAGGATTGTTCTGGGTACCCGGCTGACTGTCCGTATTTCAAACAATAGGCTATACGAAAAATGTGGTTCAATACCGCTTTCTAGGTCTATAATGAAAGAAAGGTTGAGGTGGTTAGGGCAGGTTGTTCGGATGAAGGATGACAGATTGCCGAAGATTGTTCTTTTCGGCCAGCCATCTGGGGCTAAACGGAAGGCAGGTCGTCCCAGTCTGGGTTGGGAGGACGTCATAGAGAAAGATTTAAAGGTAATGGGAACTTCGTGGGCGGGTGTAAAAAGGGAGGCTTGGACTAGATTGGGGTGGAGGAGGGGCGTGCGAAGCTGTGTTTGCCTCAGGCGGCTTGGTGCTGCGATGAGCTGTTAGTAGTAGTAGTAGTAGTAATACTGTGTCAGAATTCGACCCGAAAGACTGGGGCTGGCGATTTCATGACGGACACCTCACTCCGATCATGACAGATATCTGACCTACTCCTTCTCATCTGCTAAGTGTGATTTGTTGCAGCTGCACGTGTTTCAACCATGACAGTTCACGTCGTAGTTCCCCAAAAAATGGATCGCCTAGCAAACTTGCTTGCAAATACTGCCAATGGATTGCGTGTTCCAATAAAGATATTTTTGTTGATAACGATGAAGAAGACTATGTTTAGTACAAATCGTTAATCCTATTCTTTTTAGTTTAATCAAAACCGTAATTATCTTTTGCTGTGATTACCGAAGTTACCCAATTTGATTAGTTTTTCTTTACATTTAGTTTTATCTTATGTTTCTATTATATAGTCGAAGTAAATCTATCCACGTATTCTGAAGGCCTGCTGCATTGTTTTGCCTACGGTGAAAACATTGCAGAAAAGTAAGATAAAAATCTAATACCATGATTTTTTAAATCGTCGAGTCAAAAAACCTTGAGGGCAACATTTTGACCAGCTATATCGCACAACTCTCGAGGATACTGTTTCCCCCTCCCCTATCCCGCTAAAGGGGGAAATCGAACCAAGTCTAGCGATAAAACAATATAACTTTCTTTTTTCGAGTTCTCCGCACAGAAAGAGAGCAGACGTAAAATTAGAGCGCACAATAAATCTACCCTTGAATTTTTCCAATTTTCCCCCTTTCCCCCTTTTTTACCCTGTTCTACCAAGGGGATTTTAAGGGACTTTTGATATGTTGTACAGAATTTTTTTTTCCTACAAGACGGTGTAAAAATCTTTTACATTGAAATTTTGTCCCAGAATTTCACAGATTTACTGGACTACAGGACTTTAAATGAACTTTATCATTGAACTTTCTCTGAAAATAATCTAGTAAATAATCCGGAAGTTCATTATTTTGTGAGTTCCCCAAAAAACCTAATTTTTTTGTGTATAAATATGCTTGTTTCAATTATATTATTTTAATAATTCTACTGATGCCAGTCGCTGTATATATGAACGAAATCTGGACTTTTGTGCCTGTCTTTTTCACTGTCTAAATAAATTGAATTATCCAGATTTGAAAATTGTTAGTCATAGAACGGCAATGGGGTCTAAGAAAAGAATACCTTTTTAAATTTTATAACTTTTCTAAAAAAAAAAAAAAATAAAAGAAGAAAAGAATACCTAATCTAAGGTGTTACGTCGAAGATGGGTAACTTAATGGCTATTAGTAGTAATATCAATTTATTAAAAAAAAAACAGTGACAAAGTCAATCTTTAGCACACCAAAAGCATCGCTTGTGAGAGTATGCTACTTACAAAAAAAAATTAAATAAAGATAAAATACAGCAAATATATTCTATAATAAGCAGAATTGTGAAACCGTGTACTTAAAAAAAAACCTTACATAAATAATTCATACACAATAAAACTACATAATATCATTATCCCGAAGAAACAAAAACAATAAGTAATTACTGTCAATTTTAATTCCATCAATCTCAATCTGTTTCGAAGTTATGCATACCAAGCAGCCCCACGCGTATTTCATATTTAAATTGACTAATGGATAATTCCTTGGTACTTAGGATAAGCTTATTCCATAGCTTAGCCCCTCTATAAATAACTGAAAAAGCAGTTATACTTGAAACTAGGCAAGGAACATCATTATCTCCACTTGTCCGAGTTCCGTGACAATGATTATTGGACCTTTCCTGAAACATTCCTGTAAAACAGTTTGGAAGGCACCCATTACAATACATGTAAATAAGAACCAGTGTATAAAAAGCACGCAATCCAGCTGCAGGCATTATATTCATTATGCTGTACATTGACCTGACTGAATCCCGGCTCCCTATTCCAAAAAATGATCGAATGGCATTTTTATACAGTACAAGCATTGGGCGAAGTAAATGATGGGAAGGTACCAAGTCATACACACGAACAGTACAAAATGTAAAGATGTATCAGAGAAAAATACGAAAACCTATGAACGGAAAAATGTATTTACGGATAATCCCTAAATTTTACTTTTATATTTACTAAATTATATTTACAAAATTTACTAAATTTTGCTATAATTTTACTTATAGCTTTCACATGGTACTTAAATTATAAATTTTCGTCAATGATCATCCCAGGTACGTATCGGAACTTGACCGCTTAATAATCCCCTTCGGTGAAGCTATTTCAGTAATCCAAGAATAATAATTTGTAGACCGAGAAAAGATAACGAAATTTGACTTACTTGTATTTAGGTGAGCCGGTTCACCTTCAACCATAGACATGTATTTGTCATTGCTGCATTAATTATAGAGGTGAGTAGTTGTTCAGTTAAAGCAACACACATTAATGTCGTTTCATCAGTAAATAAGAGCGTAGTGATCATTCAAAATATACGCTTAAAGATTTCAAGGTTTCTTGGTTTAATGCGGAGGTTGAAGCATTATTTGCCCTACTCTGCTTTACGAACCATTTATTTTGCTCTGATTCAGTCTAATATTAATTATTGTTCTCTAGTGTATTTATCTACATTTAAAAGCCATATTAAACCAATACAGATTTTACAAAATAAAGCAGTAAGAATCCTCAAACTTTTTATTTCATCGCCTATTTCACTTCCAAATAAGTCTTCTACCGCATCTTTACATACTTATTTAGATATACTTCCAGTTTCTCAACAATTTACTTTTGGAGCAATTATTTTCAAATTTAATTATGACATTAATAAATTACCGCCATATTACCTCAATCAAAGTTTGTTCTCCCGATCACAAGATTTACATCGTTATAACACGCGACAAAAAAAGAGTATCTACATTGAGAAGTATAGTACTGAGAGATCTAAATTCACCCCGTTTGTGTCAATAGCCCGGTGCTGGGATGCTCACAAGGATTTTATTGATAAATTTTTTTCTATCCATTTACTAAAAAGGAATCTTAAATTTCATTTAGTTCAGGATTATTTTTAATTAAGCGTCTTTTTAATATGATTAAGTCATTTATTTGGATTTTTGTTCTAAGTGAATGTGGGCCTCTCGGCTATCTTTTAGTATAAATTTATATTTAATAATATTGATCTCTCTTTTTTTTTATATATTTATATTTATATTTGGATCCTGGACTAGCTGCTACTTTCATATTATTGTTGTATTATTGTATCTTTGCCGTCGTAATTATCTTTGTATTGTAGCGTAAAAATTTTTATTGTATCTTTGTCTAGGACTAGTTTTTCGAGCTTGTCTCCCCATGGGCCTATATCAATTATATACATGTATATGTTAATAATAAAATGATTGAACTTGAACCAAGAAGGTGAGAGATCGACAAAACCTATAATTCTAGAAGTAGTTTTAAGAGCATTTGTTAGATCATGCCTTAATCAGTGTCAAAGTGTCAAATGCCTTAATCAAATCCAGAAATAAACCAGATACTCTAATATTATTATCAAGGGCTCCATTAATTACCCAAGTTATATATGATAATGTCATCTCTGTAGTTCTATCCTTCCTGAAACCAGATTGATTTGGATTTAAAAGCTTGTGCAGTTCCAAATCATCATAGTTTATAGTGTTAATACACTTTTACAGAACACGAGAAATAACAGGTAATACCGAAATAAGAGGTCATGAAAATCTTGCCTGCAACCCGTTCATCTGTCAAGCTCCTAACGCAACGGCTCTCAACTGAGTAATTCACATACACCCCAACATCATAAGATCGCTCAAAAGAACAAAAACACAACAAAACTTCAATAAGACTTAATCAACGAAAATTCACAAATTACGGTATCAACAGACCCTTTGCTTTGTACCAAGGCACTTTCGCTACAGTGTTGTCTCTTTTAACATAATACCAGGCGGTACCCAGTATTTCACTCTTTTTTCCGCTAGTCATTTACGGATACCCAGGAGTTCCTTGCAACCAATGCGAATACTAGGCGCAACATTGTTGCCAATGAAAACATTCTTATACACACTGAACTCTTTCCCTTTAAGTGTTTTCGCACTGCTCAAAATAGGAAATCGAACCTGTGTATTGTCCACCTTATTTTTATAAATTTTTTCGACCACTGAACAACATAAAAAGATGGCGAATTTCCGCTATAAAATGACTATCCGTGCACCAGCAAATTGAAATTTTTCTCAACAAATGATTGACTGACTATTGAATTTATTTCCTAGTTACATTTATCGATTATCTCTCATTGGCCCACCACAATATTCTTCAAAACCAGGAGTTCTGATTTCACTGTTGAAAAATTAATATTATTAAATTTGCAAATATTACGTATTTAAAATTATGATGTTTTTAATATATATACATCTTCTTGATATATAAGCATAACTGTCAAAATTCTATATCTTAGAGTTTCGGTTACTATTCCCCGTGTCGCTCTTTACAGTTACTACGTTGCCACGAACTGTTTGATGCAACTGTAGTCACCAAACATAGTAATATCTCTCCTTGGATTTCATTGGCTCTTATAGACTCCTTTGAGGATTCTCTTACCATAATGGACATTCTCTTACCATAATGGAGGATCAAAAAATTCAATATTTTTTGGTGTCTGAAATATGCACAGCCAATGTCCCGTCTTTACACTTGATGGGCTACTTCTAACAATGATAAGGTTATTGTTAAAGCTATGAATATAATCGAGGAAATCCGAAGGTACACAATAGGATTTGTAATTGGACATGTAATGATCCAAATTGAACAATACATTGATTATTTGATTTATGTTCATGGTATAAAAACTGAAGGAACACTGGCATAAGGGGTAATTTCCCCAGTAGGTTTCAATTTGATTTAGCGAGATTAATGCAATACTATCCTTGAATAGCTCGCCAAAGATACATTCTAAACGTACTGTGCCCGGTCGGGCAGTAGTCATAAATTGACTACCGGATAAATCTAATAAAACGATACTATGAGTTCTTATAACGATACTTCTTATAAAATCCAAAACAGGTTTTGAAGGAATTTCACCATTGATAAATGATGAATCCGTGTAGGTACGAATAGCCATAGCAATATTTCATTGATTCGTGATCGCATGAGGAACAAGCTATTGGATATTATTTCCATTAGCCCTTAATTTTTCTATTGCCAAGTCGACAGAACTCATAATTTGTTGTTTTCGTACGTGAAGTATTGCCGAGGTGCGAGAGACTGTTACATCGGGCGCAGTGCCAACTACTTTTAGAAAAACAAAATTAGACGGTGTGTTGTGAAGTGTTTTTTGTGGTATTTGGGTGTTATAGTCGTAGATGCCTTTATTCTCCCTTTATAGAGGAGATAAACTCTGGTCCTAAGGTAATTAAACTTTGGTAGCGTGCCTTAGGCTATGACTGAACTAATGAGGTGTACCGACTGGTTATGTTCGAGGGGCTTAAAATAGATCGTAGAGAGGTTGTCTAAAATACAATACTTTTATTCATTTAACATATAATATAATCGGATATATTCTGTCTACTGGGACTGGCTGTCCCAAGTAGACCACAAGTCTCAAAAACAACAATATAAATAGATACTTAGACACTTACAATGATAAGACAAAGTCCCAAGGTATTTCTAAAACAACGGACCAGAGGTCAGTCCGGCATAAAGTTAGTATAAGATTTTCCCTTCCGATAAAATGTATCTTTTATACATTTTTATCAACCACACCTTCCCACGTAATCGCTAGGAAGTGGTAATTTCTCAATTTCCCGTTAAACAGAACTTGGCAGGATATGTTCCTTATCTTAATAAAAAGTGGTATTTCAAAACTTCATATTTGCGTCTTATATATTTTTAATAAATTAATAATTAACTAAATTAGAAAGCTTTACCACAATAATCCCCATTCAAAGAAGAATTGTCCCAATTCTCAATATTTTTCTTTTAAAACACCTTAATTTCGTTTACAGTTTTTTTTCTTTCTGCCATCTTTGGGTCATTATGTGCATCTACCCTCAATGGATTTTCTTAGGGTTATGTTTCTGGTCCAATATAGGCCATGTTCTTTTTTGTCGAAGGATTTCAATTTGAAATTCATCTTTGTTTCTCTTTTTCTGTCTCTAGGACTGAAAATTACTCTTTTATCCTTCTTCATATGCATCTTCTGTTTTAACTTGAACCCAAGCAGCTTAAACATAATATTAATGGTTTTGCTAAAACTAGATTTCAAGTTATATTAGACGAGTTTATGAATTATTTGAGTTTAAATTTAATTCCCCTTATTAATTTAATTTATCTGTGTGATGTGGTTGATATACCGTTTATTTTTCGTTTTAGAAATGCCTTGGTAAATTACACATAACATTTTGATTTTTAAATTTTCACATATTTTTTCAGCACAAGCATTTTCACATATTTCAATAACATAAGCCATTGGGCTATGTAGCACATTTTCTAGGCCTAAATTAAGTTCTGATTTTATCTCACTTTCTGACGAACTTGTAGCAAAGTCTGTATTACTGCTATAGTTTCCAAAATATCAGTTGATCGAGTATGAGATGATAGTATCAGGATATATTTGAAGTGTCTTCAAAATTTGTTACTTTCCAAAAATGTGTCAAAATATGATTGAAGGAAAAATGGATCCGAAAAGGTGCTACCAAAAATTTGATTTCCAGAAAAAATAGCTTTTTCCAAAAAAAAATTTGATTTCCAAAAAAAATGCTGTATCTAAAATAAATATCCACATTAGTATACATATAAAGCATATATTATTACATATATAGTAGAATGAAACACTCAATTTTCGTATATATTAATGCATTCAAAAGTTAATTACTTTAATTACTTTCTCCACTTTTTTAATTACTCCAAAAATAATATCCCGCTTAAATCGAAACATTATGTTCCTTACTGGATTATTCTTTCACACTTATTACTAAACAGATTATTTTACAATAAAAAAATTATTAATACTTTGACTCGAGGTCAAACATTTACAAATAACATTACATCACTAGTTAAAATTTAAAGTAAATTAAAACAGTGTATGTATAAATAAGCATTGTATAATAACTTACATAAGTATTTAAGTCGCAAAACCAGATATGTTATTATACTATTGGTTAAAACTTAAAGCATTTTTTTAAAACAAAACACGGTATAGACAAGTATTTACAACAGTAGATATTTTCTCAATTATATGTGTTACAACTAAATAAATTTTTTCATATATGGCTAAATGCATTTTGTTTTAAAACTTTAGTTCTATTTCGAATCAACTTGTTTTATTAATTGTCATTACTTTATAAGACTGTTTGTCGATTCAGACTTTTAAGCTTTTCAATTCTTTTCAAATTTCTAGGTACTTTAGACAGTTTTATAACGTTTTTGTCTGTATTCTCTTTTTTTTTACAGCTTTAATTTCTTTTTGGTTTAAGACTTTTATTTACAGCTTATATCTGATAAGCTAAAAAAAATTTTGCTGTTCACCTTATACCTGTAATGCCATTATCAATTGACTTTGCCTGTACTCTGAAGGTTCGCTTGCCATGACTGCCTTTTGGTAGTTCCTTATAAAGTTTCCAGGTCCTTTCGTCATGGGCTACAGCTAAAGAGACTATTATGAACCTGAACACAAAATAATTATTTAATAGTTTTTGGCTACAATTTTTTCTTGGGCTATTCTTTTTTTTCAGAAGAAATGGTCCTTCAGCCAAACATACCTGGCCTTCATGGCACACAGTAATTCAGGTTTTGAAACACAAGTGACAATTGAAATTTTCACTTGAACTTCCATACTTTTAGTGGTATAGCCCTAGATTTCAACTTCAAGTTCTTAAGGCTATTATGTGCCTTACTTTCAATTTTCTATGTCATGCTAGTCATTTTTCTGAAAACGATTTCCACATAAGAGAGCCAAATTTCTTTTCTTGACTACTTTGAGCATTTCTCCAGTATTTTTATTAATCTCGGCCCGCGTTTATCAATGTAACGGTGGCTCCGTAGTATTAATGCTACTTATTTGTACTTATTTAGTACAATTTTCATACTAGTTCGTTCGGCAAGTTCAATAGTGTGTCTAACAGAGTTTAACTGACTTCATTGAGTTTATTTTCCTTTTAGTTTCGTCTGTCTATATTTTCAACTTGAACCCTTCTCTTTTTTTTTATTCAATATTTCAATGGAGCCTAAGGATTTTTTCAAGTCTTTTTCCGCTTTTTCAGTAAAATATGTCTTTTTTAAGCCTATATTTATATTTAGTTTCATTATCTCCATATTTCTAAGAGGTGGGGGTTGGTGTCTAATTTTTGCAACTTGTATTTTTTGAAACTATTTAATTTTGTTTTTCTTTCGAATGTTTTTGGTGTTAGAAAACTACTGTAGTTTTTCAGCTAATTTTTTTTTTGAACACTTTTAATTAAGTTTTGCCCGGACATTTCTAGTTGTTATTTATTCATAAAAATGTACGTTTTTACGATATCCTTGATTCCCACTAAATTGTGTGGTTTTCATCTTAGACACATATTTCTGTCTGTGTTATTTTTACCAAAAATTAGTGCCTATGTCGTGCCAAAAGCTGCTTAGAGATAGGGGTTATTTTTTGTGGTTATCTTTTGTGGTTTCCCTATAATTTTTTTTATATTATTCGTGTCTGGAATTTTATCCTCAGTTTAATTTGCGCCTTAGTTTTATACAGTCATTGAGTGTAATTTGTTCCTTTCGTGATATTTTGACTATTACTCTGCTCTACTAGTGTATGGGGTTATTACATTGGCAGACTGGCTGGACCTAGTCATTTTCCAGAGTTCAGCAGATCTGCCGATAATTCAGCTCAAACCTCCTCCAGAGTTTGATTTTTATTTCTGATATATATTTGGTTAGCTTGGTGGATCCCCCAATGACAAGACGTTTAGCAGATTCGTTTTTAAATGCCAATTGTCCTGTCATTCGTGTTTTTCACCTGCAATGTCGTCGCTCTTTTATTTCTGTTAATGGTTTGTTGTGAATTTATTTAATATGTGAAATTAATTATACCCGAGAAAACTTTGTTTTACACGGTGTTAACTATTTTAAATTGTGACCCATTTTATCTACGGCTTCTTGTTTATATATATCGTCCTTTTGGTAAGTGTTTAATTTATTCTATCTTCTACTATTTATAACAAGATTACAGCTAGCTTGTACATGTCGCGATCCATGTAAACTCTCGCTGTCTTTCCCATTATGATTATTTTTAAATTTCTTCCAAACATTTTTTTTCCAATTCGACTGAAAGTGTCACCTCAGAGAGTCAAAGGTTAGTAGATGCTTCGCATTTACTTAACAACGAGAGACCAGCAGAGGTTGAGCTCAACTCCAAATTTGCTAGCTTCCAATGACCCTATTTCAGTAGACTAACCTCCTTCGTTTTTTTTGTGATTATCCAACAAAATATGTTTTTCCAATATACATATAAAAAAATCGCCTTTGAATGCTGATTCTAAATATGTATAATTTAATTTGTTCCGCTACACCTATTTAAAATTTACGTGGCCTTACTTATTTCCTTTTTTTTGAAGCGAAGCCTAATTGGTTTTGACAAGTCTTGACATTACACCGCTCGCGAAGTCTTATCTCGTATCGGAAACAAAATTTTTGCAGGAACCTATGATGTCAGTTCAGATCGTAGCTAATAATTTAGCGTTAGAACGTGACGGTCATAATTTTTTTACTGGCGATATATATTTGAAGGAAAACTTGATGTTATCTATATACCGATTAAAAAAGAAAATATAGATATTTCTTTAGTGGCTTTTTATTCGTTTGTTTTTATTTAATACGTTATGTTTTTTTGTTATAATTGTTTTATTCAAATATTAATCTGCTGGGGGCTGCGCTTGTTCTGCCTTTCTCCGTTTCCTGGTCCGAGTTCTGGACCCCAAATTTTTACTTTTCTTCTTTATAATATTTGCAAGTTTTTCCGTGGTCTCTATAGTGTTGTTTACAAGTCTCTGGGTCCGAGTGCTGTTTTGTTGCCTCGTCAAATATCTTTAATCTTTGTTTCTTTTGATGTTTGGCCTTTTTCATAAGTGTTTTAGCGACTTGTGCTGCTAACAAAGGAACTTCTTGCTGCCCCTTTGGTTTCTTTTCTGTTCTCCATAATTTTTCTCTCAAAGAAGGTTTTCTTGACGATGGCCCAGGTTTAGCTATATCGGTTTTTGTCGAAGAATTTTCGATGTCACAGTATGTTAGATTGCGTCTGGTAGATTGCGACTGTTCCCAAAAGCATTCTGGTGCTACGACTTTAGGCGAGTCCGGTGTATGAAAATCAGATAATTCTTTGGTTTCTTACAATTTTTCTTCCTCTTTGGATTTAACCTCTGGTTTATTATGTCTTAAACCAGTAGGTTGTGTTTGAGGCTCTGCTCTATCGCTTTCATCGCTAGTATCCAATGAGCATTGAACTTTTCCCTTTTTCTCTTGTTCGTTGTTGAAAGCTTGTAGCCAAGACTGGGCTAAATATTTCTTCCACTTCTCCCAACTGTTGTGGTCGTTAAAAAGGTCATAGAATTCATATGGCCTTCTGATATATACTGGTGAGATTGTGTCCTGTATTTCTTCTTCTAAAAGTATAGACTCTGTTTTCCATTGTTTTGAAAAACTTCCCTTTTCCATTCTATTATGGTGAAATACTTCATCCTTGTCCCAATACTAATGCTTTAAAACTTCTGTTGTTTTTTGGTAGAATTTATATAGTCCCACAGGGCCCTTCCCATTTTGGTTTTACCTAATTTGTTCTTTGCAAAATAGTTCTGTAAAAAAACACCGAGTCTCATAAGCCGTAAGTCGTTTTATTTTTGCTTGTTCTGTCATATTTTTCTTTTTGTTATGTTTTCGCATCTTCCTAGATTGTCTTTAACTTGTTCCATAGCTTTTTTCATTCGCATCACCTTCTCTTGCTTATATTGGTCTAGGTTGCAATATATTCTATTAGTTTGTATTTCTTCTAAACAAATTCTTGGATCTCTCATGTGTTTCAAAAAAATGGCATTTTTTCAGGAGCGTGAAAAAGCCGTCTTTATTTCGAAAACTAAGCATGTTCAATCCTCATTTCAATTTTCATTTTCATCTCTTGCATGTATATTCATTTTCCTCTCTTGCCATATAAGACGAGGTAAACCATCGTCTAACCCCCAGATATTCTGTAATTTCGTCTAATAATCTGGCTCTAAAACATGGCCCATTGTCGCTAAGTAAAACTCTAGGGAAAATTCCGTGTTCAAGAAATAGGAATATTGACCAAAACTTTCGCAATGGTTTTTGTCTTTTCATCTTTAATTGGAAAAGCGTATAAATATGAATTAAAATGGTCTACTATGGTTAGTACGCACCTGTTTCCTTTCCCGGAAACTGGTAAACTTCCCCGGATCCCCAAAAGTCTATTGACATTATTTCTCCTACCCCTGAAGGGGTGAGGTATTGCCCAAAATCAGCCCTAGGGGTCTTTGGTGGCGACTTTTGTTTGGCGCACTCTTGGCAGCTTTGTATAAAAGCTTTTGCTTTTGAGTACATTTTTGGAAAATAAAAATTTCCTTTCAGTCTCCCCATAGTTTTTGCTTCTCCCATGTGACAGCCAATCGTTGCATGTGCCATCTGTAAAACTGATCCTTCCAGAGATTTCGGAGTTACTGGAATAATTTTTAAGTCATTTTTTCTATATTCTTGCGATGGTCTATGGTATCTCACTAGAAGATTTTTACTGTCATCCATATCAAAATTATCTAAGTCCTTTAAAAAATGTTTAAAGGGCTCTAGCAGTTCTGTTCCTTTTGATAAAAAGGATTTCATTGCGAAACCAAAATCATCATTATTTTGATACTTCGAAATATTTTTATTAGACAGTATTTCTACCCCTTCCAGTTCGTTCTGGATGGTTGCTATCACATTTTCTTCCTTATCTGGATTTCGTGACAAATAGTCTGGTAAAATATTTGTCCGGCCTTTTATATATATTGGGGTATATGAATATACTTGCAGACCTAGTATCCATCGTGTCAGCCGGCATGAAGTATTTTGCATCGTATGTAGCCAAACTAATGATTTTTGGTCTACTCGCAAAATAGATTTTTTTCCAAGTAAACATTGTCGGAAATATTCTGCATCTACTGCAACTGCTAAACACTCCCTTTCAACTGTCGAGTATTTTTTTTCTGCTTCCGACAGTGACCTACTGGCGTATTGGACTATCAATTCTACTCCTTCAGGATGAATTTTTAATAATATTGCTCTTATGCCGTACCCAAAACCACCTGTATGTAAACAGAAGTCTTATGATAAATATGAAAGTTTTAGTATCGTTACCAGTAATAATTGCTTTTTTATTTCATTTTGTGCTTGTTTTGCTTCCGCTGGACATTGGAATTTACCTGATTTCTTCTAAAGGTTCGTCAAAGGTTGTGCTATGGTGGCATAATTTTTAATATATCGTCTGAAATAGCTTAACAAACCACAAACTGATCTCCAGCTTTTTTGACCTTTAGAAAGCCTTATATACTCTCGTACGTTATATTTTTCTGTATTTGGTGAGCTGATAACTGTAATCCACATGTTCCAAGTATAAACTAGTTTTGGTACCACTATTTTTAACTTTTCTCGTCCGTATTTTATGACAGCCCTTTCGGACTTTTCCAGCATTTTTCTAAGCCCGATACTATATTCTACTAGGATCTCTAGGTTAAAAATAACATCGTATAAAATATCTAATATACTTTTTTTCCTTCCTGGTTCGTTATCTTTTAACACCAAATTCATTAGGCGACTAAAACAATTTGGACTAAATGATAAGCCAAATGGCATACGTTCAAATGTGTACGTTCTTCCATCGTCTAAGATTACTGTAGCCTTATGCTTTGTTTCTGCATCTAAAGCGATTTGCCAATATCCTGCTATTAAATCAAAACTAGTGTAATATTTTGAACCCCCTAACGAATCTAAAATCGTATCAATTCTTGGTAATTTCATCACGTCTTTAATCGTGACGGCATTCAGTGATCTAAAGTCTATACATAATCTCCAGGTATTATCTCTTTTTCTGACTATTACTAATGGAAAGCACCAATCACTAATACTTTCTTTAATTATTCCCTGATCTTCCATTTCTTTTATTTGGCTTTCTAGCCATGGCTTTAAATGATAAGGTGTTTTATACGGTGACTTTTTGATTGGAGGGCCCTCTGTTGATATCTTGTGCGTGATTAAGTGAGTTAATCCGTAATCCTCTCTGGGTATTGCAAAAGTCCATTTGACATCCCAAATCATATTTTCCATCCTAGCTCTTGCAAGTTCTAGTGAATACTTCGATTCAAATTGTGGCAAAAAATCTGTTTTTAACATTTCATACTTTTTTTGTGGTTGAAGTTATATTAAATATAAATATTCGTGGAATCTGAAGTGTAAGATAATTTATTGACTGTTTATAGATTTTATTTCCGAATTTGAAATCTTTTCTACTGATCCAAGTTCTACCTGGTTCAGTTTTATTTTATTATTACTTAGATTTGATAGTTTTAAGTACGTTATACCATTTTCAATTTTTATAACTTGATTTTCCACGAAAATCATTGGGTATTCTCTTATGGTGTACCCCCCTATCACGGCATCCATTGTTTTAACCTTTCCTTCTTTTTCATTTAATGTAGCTAGAACTTGAGCTGTCGTTCCCCCTTCTATTGTGATTTTTCCGCTTATTTTTAGGATATAATTTGAACCTTCACTTTCTTTATTTGTTGTTACGCACATTTGCCTATTATTTTAATTTGTCTGGTTTATTGTTATTATATTGGATATGGATTCCTGTACAATCCCATACTTTCTGATGGCGTCTACTCCTAGAATACTAAGAAATGGTAGTTGCTTGCATATTATTACTGTTAATGTTATTTCTTTATCCCCTGCACTAAATTTTAGTGGACATTCTCTCAAAATTGTCAGCTTGTGCCCTGTCACTGATTCTAGGGTATTTTGGCATCTGCTTACTCGATTTTTGACACTAGGAGGAAACCTATTAAAAACTTCCTCGCGAATTAATGATTGGGATGCGCTTGTTTCGAGTAAACCTTGACAATTTTGAATACACTCAATGTCAGAACAACGCAGAATTTAAAAGCTATTAGTATCTGCTCTTGTATCTCAACATTCAAAGCAACATAGGGGTTCTTTAAAGGAAACAGTTGAATCGACCCCTACAGGCTAGCTTTTCCGTTTAAATTCCCCCTGTTTGGCCAAAAATTTCTGGGATTATCCCAGTTTTCTACAGCGCTGTTACTTTGACCCTGGGTATTGTTAACCGTTTGCCCCCTAGGCCTAAATTCAGGAATATTATTAGGTATTTGCCAAGTATTATTTGTTCCCTGCCTTCCTAAATTTCTGTCCTCCTGCGTTCTGAAGTGGTGTCTTGTCTTGTACGTCTGGCCTTCTATGAGTATTTTATGCCAGCAATTTGCCGCATAGTGATTTGGTTTGCCACAATTATAGCAATTGAATCTTTTCCTATATTGCTTGGTAATTCGCCCTTCCTCGTGGGGTCTATATCTATTTCTATATATTCTTGACCTGCCACCATTTGCTCTATAATTTTCCTCGGGAGGAGGAGGTGGGTGTCCATAATACTTGGTATTCCAAGTCATTAAGGATCTAATCCCATGGGATTGGTCGTCAAATGGGGAGGGGTCAGTCCATGGTGGGAAGGATTGGCCTTCCTCATGCCTTTTTGGTTCACGATTCGGCTCCTCAAAGTTCATCCTCTTCTGCTCCCTTTCATATTTTTTACTTTCTTGGGCTCCTGTGTTATTTATTGACATCGGATCAAACCTTTTCATAGCCTCGTCAATTTTTACCTCTGTTTCGATTAGTATTATAGCCTGCTCTAAATTTTCAGGTTTCAGCGATAATATTAGTCTTAATAACTTTTTTGGTAAGCCTTGGGTAAAAGTATGTAGTTGTACTTTCTTTATTGTCTCGTCATTTCCGCCTTTCTCTAGTTGTAAACACACGGATCTACAAATTTTGTCTGCATATTCCCTGATACTAGTTGAGGTATCGAATGTGACTACCTCTGTTCTTAGCCTCTCGGAGATGCTTGTCTCTATGAATCTTGTTTTAAAAGATTCAATTAGAGTACTGATGTCTTTGGGCTCTTTTTCCTTAATTGCCTCAAAATGTTTAAGGGCACTTCCCTTTAATCTGGCTGCAACGCATTGTTCTTTGACCTTATTCTCAAACGATTCAGTTAGTTCGTCAAAAATTTTTGATTTTTCGATAAACTCATCTACATCTGAATTTCCCGCGTATTCTGGTATAATTTTTGCAATTTCAAATATTTTTAATAGGGAAGTCATTTTTTCCTCTGGTAATGCTATTTTATTTCAATCTATTATTTTTTATCTAGCCTTGTCAACCCAGTTTTTCGAGCAACCACCAGTTGTTGTAAAGTGTTATTTATTGTATTTGGGGGTTTTAGTCGTGGATGCCTTTATTCTCCCTTTATATGAGAGATAAACTCTGGCCCTAAGGTAATTAAACTTTGGTAGCGTGCCTTAGGCTATGACCGAACTAATGAGGTGTACCGACTGGGTATGTTCGAGGGGCTAAAAGTAGATCGTAGAGAGGCTGTCTAAAATACAATACTTTTATTCATTTAACATATAATATAATCGGATATATTCTGTCTACTGGGACTGGCTGTCCCAAGTAGACCAAAAGTCTCAAAAACAACAATATAAATAGATACTTAGACCCTTACAATGATAAGACAAAGTCCCAAGGTATTTCTAAAACAACGGACCAGAGGTCAGTCCGGCATAAAGTTAGTATAAGATTTTCCCTTCCGATAAAATGCATCTTTTATACATTTTTATCAACCACACCTTCCCACGTAATCGCTAGGAAGTGGTAATTTCTCAATTTCCCGTTAAACAGAACTTAGCAGGATATGTTCCTTATCTTAATAAAAAGTGGTATTTCAAAACTCCATATTTGCGTCTTATATATTTCTACTAAATTAGTAATGAACTAAATTAGAAAGCTTTACCACAGGTGCAAGTTGTAACTTTAAATCAATCTTTATATTGGGAGGCAACCATTTAGGTATATTAAATATCTCATGATTTTTCCTTCCTAACCAAGTGTAAATCTTAAGTTGTTGCATCTCTAAGTATATTGCTAGTATCAGTGTCTGTTTTCTTTTCATAACCCAATCCCTGTCCTCTCAAAAGCTTGTAGGATATTATAGTCATCAACATGAATTGTATACAACTTCCATAATTTGAAAGATTGTTACTGGTGCTCACCAACGTTCCATTTATGAAGACACTGATTTATCTAAATAAACTGTGTAGTAAACAATTTTCAAAGAATAGCCCGTCGGCTGCACTTGGCTTTTCATTGTTAGATGAAACTTTTGTTAACTTTTGACGGTCAGGTATCCCCTCAATACAAATGGCCAGCCAGCAGGTGTTACGTCACAGAAAATATTTAATTTTGATTCCCATGACACCCGGGATTATGGAAAACACACCCCTAGTTTTAAAGGGTGCCCTGTTTTAAAAAGACCCGCAATACAACCGGTCACGCCTGCAGGTGTTACGTCATAGGAAATGTTCCCTTTTGGTTGTTTCATAATTGGAGTTGAGGGTCTTACGTGACTTTGTTTCGGTATTAAAAAAGAGTTCACTGTGTTAACATCGAAGATATTATTCTCTAGGAATGGGTGCTTTTACCCTATTGGAAATTGAAGGCGCTAACAGCGGTGAAACGAAACCTAAAATGCCTAATACTACTGTAGAAATTTTGAGGGGTTATAACTACTGTATGAAAGTTTTAGGTCGTGGCCTAGATGCATTTACTCAATTTATATTAATGGAAACAAAACAAAATGATATTGTGATATTGCTTTTAACCACTACCTAGACGGCCATTTTTGAATAAATCAAAAAATCCTTTGGAAATACGTTTTGTGACCTCACTCCTCCTTCTAGAAGACATTCATTTTCCCGAGTTTGTTTCTTTTTGAAAGTGAGACAGTCAATATCAAATTATGTTTCACACATGTCCATTATATTTTTTCAAATTGTGTAGCTGGTCATCCTGTGAGAGTTGCTCTCTTGTTGATGACTATAATAAAAAGTGTAGACTATGCAATCCATGTAAATTGCACAGAGGGGAAGCAGTGCAAATTAAAAACTGTAGTTCCTGTCCCGGAGATATTTGTGACTCTTATACTAGAGGTTTCCCGTTTTCCAATTGTCACTATTAAAATGTAATCAATAGGAAAACACTTACCCTGCCATAATTGCAAGAAAACCTAAACCTGATTTCAGTTTATTTTTAAGAGACTGGTATAGTCGATGTTTTAAATTATTTTGGGAAGAAAAACCCGGTCTACCATTCAATTACTGGAATAATAAAAGAGTATGGTTCTTACAAAATCACTATGAAGACACAGGCTACTATGATTATAAGCCTACAGACTTTTATTTGGCTGTTACAGAAAGTGATTCTTCGTTTGAGAATTTTGTGTCTGACATTGCTTCAAATAAGCATATTGAACCACGCGAATTTTATAATATGAATCAGAATAGTATTATTAACTTTACGAAGAGATATAACAAAATTAAGTTACAATATACTATAGAAAATGTGACCCTGACTTTGTATGCCAAGATGAATACAAGTTGAATCCTGAAGAGCTGCTGCCACTTATCGTTTCCGATGATTACCTATGCGCGGAAGATGAAATTCAAGTGACACAGTGTTTTGCACATACAAATTTTATATAAACAAATTAACAAACATTTAAAACATTTCACTCTTAGAGCACCAAAATTTATATTGTACAGGTAGGAAAGAGCATTTTCAACTGGAAAGTCTTTGAATCAAAGAGCGTCACCATAAGTATTGAGAAATTCACTGTAAGTTTGTTCACGACGTCGGAAAACAACATATAATAATAGAAGAAAACCACGGCTTTTGGCTGATAAATCTTGTACTTGCTTCCGATTTGTAATAATATATTTTCCACTTTGCTCAAGAAAGTTTTTAATGTTAGGCGCGTAGAACGTATGCGATAGGCCAAGAGGATAAAAAATTCAATATTTTTCTCTCTCTGAAATATGCAAAGCCAATCTCCCGTCTTAACACTTAATGGGCTACTTTTAACAATGGTAAGGGTATTGTTAACGCTTTGAATATGATTGAGAAAATTTGGGGGTATGCAATAGGATTTGTATTTGGACATTTAATGATCCAAATTGAATACATTGATTATTTGATTTGTGTTCATGGTATCAAATCTAAAGGAACACTGCCATCGGGGATAATTTCCCCAATAGCTTTCATATTGATTTAGCCATATTAATGCAATACTCTCCTTGAATGGCTCCGCAAAGATACATTCTAAGCGTACTGTACCCGTTTAACAGTAGTCATATCTTGAGTACCAGACAAATCTAAGACAATGATAACATGATTTTTCGCAAACATTTCATCGGTTATACCATTGTAAACAAAATTGTCAATCACGATCTAGGGATTTCATTGTCAATTCATGTAGGGCTTTCTAAGATTTACCAAAGGATAAACTAATAACTGGAATTCCATTTACTTTACATACAAGAAATGAAAGACCCAGCATTTCAAATTTATGTGGAGAATTTGTCCAAGATCCAAGGGCACCACCACTTTTTACAAAGGCCAAAGAAAGTTTTGAAGGAATTTTACCATTTATAAATGATGCATTCGTGTAGGTACGTGTACCCGTAGCAATATGTCATTGATTCGCAATCGTATGAGGAACGAGCAATTGGATATTATTTCCACTATTCCTTAATTTTTCTATTGCAAAGTCGACAGAACTGATAATTTTTTTCTCAAACATGAAGTATTGCCGAGGTGAGAGAGACTGTTACATCGGATGCGGTGCGAACTAGCTTTCGCAAAATAAAATTAGACGGTTCAAGTTGTAACTTTGTATCAATCTTTATTTTTGGAGGCAGCCATTGAGATATATTAAATATCTCAAGATTGTTTTCCTAACCAAATTTAAATCTTTAGTTGTTGCATCTCTATGTATATTGCTAGTATCAGTGTCTCTTATGTTCATAACCCAATTTCTGTCCTCTTAAAAGCTTGTAGGACATTGGAGTCATCAACATGAACTGTATAAAACTTGCATAATTTGAAAGATTGTTACTTGTGCTCACCAACGTTCCATTTCTTTAGACACTGATTCGTCCAAATAAATTGTGTAGTACACAATTTCTAAAGGCATTTGGTACAATCAGCTGCACTTGGTTTTTCATTGTTAGATTTTTTACAATGACACGCAAATCTATAAAATCAGAAGTCATGTCTATGACATAATCTTCACTGGAATAGATTTGAAAATGTATGTTTTCAGAGAACGGTTGTTGCGGATAAAATTTTTGGTAGTAACCATGTTTTACACTCACATCAACATTTCCGCATTGAAAAGATATAGAGATGAGTTGACTGAAGGATAATATTTCTTATGTAGAAAATACACCATTTCTAGGAAAAGAAATACTTTTTCGATCTAACAATTATTATTTTCTTTTTCTTCTTTGATGTCTTGTGCTTTAGGGCTGAATTGAGACTGATGAGTGATGAAGTATATCTTGCTCTTTTTAAACCTTTTCTGCTTTGTTGTGATTTTAATCGCTCTCTGAGGGATCGCGCAATGGGTCTGTAATTTTGTGAAACCCTTTTTTTAAAATCCATCCCAGAACCCAAACATGCACTGTAGAGTACGCAAAATCCACGGCAACCGGTGCAATATATTTTTTAGCCATGGGTACTGCAGAGTGAAATAACTTAGCAAATCAATTGACGGGACCGTAACCGGACATATAAGAAGACCCTTGAAATAATTCATTCCATTAGCCAATTGTCGTGGCCTAAGAGTCGTAACATAGCAATCAATATCGGGACAAACAAAAGTGTTTGTTTTTTTCAATTAGCCTTCTCACTGAATGGTCGAAAATGACATGTAATCCCAGCCAAACCTTTTGTTATTGCTAGAGGATCGCCCAGTTCACTTCCTAATGTTAACTGAAAGAGCTCCAAATACGAAGTGTTGAATGGAATGTATTGAAGGTGCTTAATATTGTAAGGTGAATGTGCTCGTGAGTGTTTTTTTGTTTAAGAATGCGTAGAAGGGGGACGTTGGTATTATCAACTCTTGATGTCTCGACAAAGGATGTGTAACAAATATACAATTGTCTGATGAGAACCCGGGTGCATAGTCTGCATAGATAACATAATTCATGCCAGTAAAATTTTTTGCTTTATTAATATGATCTTTAAAACCAAGAGCCTCACGTAAATCCTCATTAATGAAAATTCTTTCATTCTCAAATCGATTGGTAATGTAAATTCTCCTCTGTTTTGTTGAATAGTTGAATGTGAAGCCACCCTTATTGCGACTGACAATTTTGCTGTTGATAATTCGACACAGCTCATGCATATTGTAGTATTTCCCAAAGGGTATAATAGCAAAGGAGTAGACACCAGAGTCAAATTTGCCAACAAACCCTCGACAAAAAATTCAAAGGGTCTTGCTTTAATCTTACATGTACAATCTTTCCTCAGGATATCAAAAGTATTTTTAAAAATACAATCAACAAGAACAAATTCATACTTTCCCCAAATTTGATGGCGGGGGAGAGTTTTGTCCAAAAACCGCTTTGTTTTATTCAAGTCATTGTAGAGGGGCTTAGAGATAATGGACATGTATGTCACATAAAAATCATTAGACATTATGAACTTCTTACGCGGCAATCTAGGAATCAAAATCAGAGTTATATCCTAGCCAGCGAACAAGCAACCATCTCTTACCCTTGCGAGTTCGAGTCTTTAATATCTTTTCAACTTTATACGTTCCATTATTCCTAAATTTTTGTAATTCATAATAATGAAAACCGCCAAGAATCTCGTTATGTTTCATATCACGGACACGATAGTTACAGGTTTAGGGTCTAAGACTTATGGCACCTTACAAAGTTCAGTGGAACAAAAGTAATTTATTTTTTCAAAAGTATTTATTGTTCGATTAATTCCAACTGTATCACCGACATTAATTTTTATTCTCAAAACCTTTTCATTAGAATATTGGTTAAGAAAAATTTCAAGTGTATTGTTACTGTGATGAACTTCAAGAGGACTATGATTTGACAAGGATCGATGAGGATGTTGATTATAAATCAACATGATTTTATCTAAATCTTGAATAAAAGCAACACTATTTGTCAATGCACAATATCTTGACATTGTTCTTGAGAATAGTTCTTTTCTATCGCTCAGCCAATGCGGCCATTATCGGACAATGACTATGTTTAGACTACTATATTATGTTTCAGTAAAACCCTCTTTACAAGTGGATTAACAAATTCACTTCCCCGATACGTTTTAATTTTTCTATAAGAATCTTGTTCAAAGATAGATTCAAGGGCTCTAGAAAATACATCTCCTCTCTTTGATTGTCATCGAAATGCATATGCATAGCGACTAAAAACACTGATTGTGAGTAAAATATATTTGCACGATCTATTAAGACGTTTTTAAATCACACCTAGAGTCGAAAAACCTGCTTTTAATATATGCAATGGGAAAAAGGCTTTAGTTTTTCGATAATGATTACCATGAATTCTATGATTTTGATGGAGAGCGTAGCTGGGTGCATTTGTAAATACTCTTTTGCTAACTTCTTTACAACTCCAGTGACTTTTGAAAGTGAAATGGGAGAATTTAAGCTTCCCAATTCACCAATATTCTCATAAAACATTTGAAAATTTGAGCCATTTTAAACGTAAACGCGGTGTGAAGCGTCCGCTACTCTTTTGCATACTAAATGCGGTGGAAAGACGCTTTCGTATCATACCTTTAAATCATCACACCCACTTGGCGTGGTATCCGAAAACAATATACCCTGTGATATTCCTCCAAATTCCTTTATTCGTTATAAAACATTTTTATTCCCAATAAGACTTATTTGAAAGTTTGATGATTTTAAAAATTATACAAATGAATAAAAAAGGATTCAAGTCTCGTACGAGATTCAATCAAATCTGATACCAAATAAATTAAATTGTAGGGATTCATTTTTTTCTCGTCAATTTGTACATGTTCATTTTCAGCCAGATAAGTCAAGTCTTTTACTTTGCTAACAACACGATTGAGATATGACGTCTACAACAGTTATTAAACCTCAAAATAAATCATCTTTTTGTTTTGGTTTTTTCAAATTTTTCGAATTTTCAGAAGTTGGTGGCTGATTATTTCCATTTACTTTGAGCACTCTTTCACGCTGGGGTTTATGTTTGTTAGCACAGTAAAGGGCATTTTGAAGCAACATTAATTTTTCATCATTGGCGATTGTTTAATTGTAAATATATTTATCAATATTATCTTCAAAGTGCTCTTTTTGTGAAAGAGTGAGTTCAATTGGCGTCAGTTTGTAAGGTTTAGCCATTTCTGGAGCACAGATTTTACACAAAGTCTTACAATTAATAGTAACAAAAATGACAAAAAAATACCACCCGCTTGAACAAGCCGCTTTCATTTTACACCTTTTCCTTGCTTTTTGCAAGCTCGGGAAAGTACAAGTGAGCGATGCTGCTTTTTCTGTTGCCTAACACCTTCTAACAGTTGAAAATTGCCTTCAGTTAAATTTAAACAAAGCTCAGATAGGAGATAAATGAATTCGTTGTCAATACCCCGTTTGAGTATTATAGCATTCCTAAGCTGTGGTTTTGAATTACTTAGGACGGAAAATAAAGGTCTCTTTTCATGTAGATTCTTCAGCGTCATGATAACGACTAATGACATGTTTACTATTCACGGGTATATATACAGTAATTTCACTAACAAAAATATCCTTGACTACATATAACTCTTTGGGCATGTTTTGATTAAGATCTGATAAAATGTATCCGTAAGGTTTATTAGTGGCTTGATTGTATGCTGAGAGTAGAAAATTCGGCTCGCCTGGATATATGTGCTTGTTTAAAGCTATAAGAGAACTTGAATCGTGAACAGTCCTATAGATGATATAATAAGTACAATTCAAAGTAAATGTTCTCATACATTTTTTCTGATGAAAGAAAATATTGAGAAGAACAGTTACAGAACTTTTTTCATGATGAGACAGTACCGTGAATAATTTAAATATCTCCTGAGACCATTCTTCAATAGATTCAGCTACATCGTCAATAATCAACCACAGAGTTTAGCGCAATAGTATTAAGCACTTTAGGTCCTCGTATTAATTTTATGCCTGGTGCGATACTCTTTATTTTATCTCAGGACTCTTCCCACCCACTATAGCAATAATAGATATTTCGCGGATTTTCTAAAAAATATTTATCACGTTTTTGAATTGTTTTTGTTAAAAGCATTGTTTAGCCAGACATTGATGGTCCGTAAATAAATGATCTGAATGGCGTTTTAAATTAATACACACTCTTCCAATGTTAATATACAACTAACCAAACATAACCTCAAACCGTTGAATAAATAATCAAAAAATAGAATTCATGTTTTTGTTAATATAAAAAATGCACTACACTTTTTAAATGCAATATATTTATACATAAAATAGACACTTGAAAATATTTGCATAAAACAAACACTTGGACATTAAAAAGCACTTGAACATGTCGCTGGGTGGGGCAGTAGGCGAGGGCCAGAAGGCGCGGTGCTCACTTTGGACCTTGGGCCAGCGCAATGGCAAGAAATATAAAATAGTATAATATGAAGTACTTTAAAACCAATTCCGCTTTGCGCAAAAAAAATAAATAAAACATTTATAAACACTAGAATATGACTAAAAACCGTGGCTAGAAACTACACTGCTGAGCTGGAGACCAAATCTAATGATAGAAATAACGGCCCTCCCTCCCTCCAACTATTGAGCTTTCTCCAGACCGAGAATTCGTCTTTAATCTACACATACGTCTCGACCTGAAGTAATATAGTGACCGTGTGGTAGTACCCTCACACCATCCGCGTCTACATTTACTTTGTCCAATATGTCTGTCCTGACATTCTTCTCTACTTGAACTGTATAGTTTTTATATTTTAAAGAGCAAATCACCATGACCTTTGCTCTTGTAATAAAATTATTTTCTACACAGTTCCTATAAACACTCTTATTGAAATTTTTTACATAGTATAAACGCATCCCCTTGCAGACTTGCTGGATATTCTAAATTTGTATTTCTACATAGTACACCTTTTATCCTAGAAACACATCTATGGATATTAATCGCTCCCAGTCTCAGATTTTAAAAATGGCAACTTTTTTGGGACGTTGCGCTTCACTATCTCCAGGTATATGGACTCATTCCAGTTGATAAAGTCCATTCAAGAGCTAGTGCCCTCAACATTTTCCAAATCGTCCAACATATTATCTGTTTTAACTTTTAACATGAGTGAATCAGTGTCTCTATAATACACCTGAACTTGCCCTACCTCCGGCCATAGGATCTTAAACAAATGTAATAAAATTCTCGATTCTTGAAGAATTTTTTCATATCTCCAAAATGGCACTGCCAACGGCAATATTTTATCTAATTTTAAGCTTCGTTTTTCTATGTAATGGTAAGTCAATAAGTAAATGAATATGACGGCACTAGACCCTTAATGTCCAAATCGGTGGTGTTGATCTCCGTTTCGTGGCCCTTCAGCCAGGAAGTGCAACGGGGGGCGGGGGTAGCCATCCTGTGCTTTTGCACACCCTTCCTACTTACCTTCCACAGATTTCTCCAGGTACCCATTTATAGCTGGGTTGACTCTGGCTAAGCTTACAGAGTCACACCACTGAACCGCGTCCCAAACCCAAATAACTGGCCACGCCAGGGATCTAAACCATGTCCCTTGGACAAAGAATTCTCAACCCAGCGCACGTCCGCTTAGCCAGGACAGCTTTCTATAATAGGACCATATTAAAGTCTATGATCGTGAATGATGTGAAATTCAGATCTGCAATTATTTGGGCACATTCTTTTGGGTTGGTCACAACGACTCTTATGCAACCCACTCTCGGATATTTTACCAAAAGCCGAATTTAAGTTAGTTAAAGATCTTTTTTTTACCTTTTTTCGCTTCAGATCGTTTACTGACAAAGGTGTAAATAAACGTCTACATATAAGGCTTTTGATCAAATTGGAGGGCTATATGAATTTTTGTGAAATTGAAACTGTTGGCCAGCATCCACAGCAAAAGAACGTGATGTACAGCAAATTCTGTTTCGGATAAAGGTCAGCAATAAGCTTTTGTTTGAAGGTGTCCAGTGCATACCTCCATCATCTACCAAACATAAATTATAGAGACTCAATAAATCCCTAGGCACCGGCATATTTATGCACGAGAAAACAAAGTTCTTTATCGAGTCACGAAGTTCCACTGGTCTTTCATCATCAATTTCGAAAACCTATCCTTTTGGTCCATTCTCCTCAACAGTGTAAATGTTGGGGAAATTTGTAGCAGAAGGATCAACCACTCATTTGTAACTCCCACGTGGCAAAGAGAAGTGAGACATTGTCGACGGATGAAGGGATTTCATGTTCAAGAAAACCACATTCGACTTTTCACCTGTGCTTTGTCCAGTCAGATCAGTTTCCAGGATACGATCCCCATGAAAAATACACCCTCCCCGCATGAATCTCTCTACAAATAATTTTTGATCCACGTCGGTAAATAGCCCTATTTTTGGATCACTGATTCTTAGAATCAAATCCATCACCAGATAAGGAACTGAAAATTAAAACCCAAAAACCAACCCAAAATCCCCGTGAATTTTATCCGTATATTTACAGACAATATCCAACAACGTCAATACGTCACTTGTCAGGTACATTTTACAATAATTCTCACCATTCTTACTCCCTCCCTTAGCCCAAACCTTTTTATCAAATTCATAATCGGCAGTGGTGCATTGACGATCGTGAAGTGAGTCATATAAAAAGCTTTGATGGAGCGTTAATTTATTTTTAATCGCAAAATCATCTTCTGGTGTTAGAATCATTTGAAATTTGTGTTACACAGCCGTGAAATTGACTTATTAGCTGTTAAAATAAGTGCAGCCATAGCTGCGCCTACACAATCTTTCCTCCCCAATGTCTCAAATACATCTACCAATTGCATGGTATTACTCAAGTCCCTGTTCCCGTGGGCAAAAGAGTCCACAATGGCTTTGTGTTCTTTGACAGGATTAAAATTTGATGGATCACTCACATCCATGAGTTTGGCCTCGGTGTCTAAAACCACCTTGTCGCTCTGGAACAGAAAAATCTTGAAAGTTCTTAAATCGCGAGGTGGGATTGTCCCCGAAACCGTCTCTGTGGACCGGTACACATGACGCTTGCAGTGCCCCTAGTGGGTTTTTAATTTTGATTATTTATAGAATCTAGATAAACACATTGGACAATAATAGCAGCTCCTTCCTTTATTATAATTTTTACCCTTATTTAAAACCCGACTAACATGAGGAATTAGAAAGAAACGTCCATTTGAATCAGATTCTTTGGCAGGCTCTTAGAAAAGCCATACCCAGTGTTTCGCTGATTCAATGGACGGACCTTACTGAATATAAAACACCCTTTTTATCTTTAAGTTCCCCGTCGTCATATTCTGCATCATATTGTAAAACTAAAAACCCAATGTTTAAATGCTCGTTAGGCCTCTAAAAAATGTCAATCCCCTTAAATGTTACAGGATAATACCCCTTTTAAAATAATTAAAATAAACTTTAGTAAGGTTTGCCCCCTCCTCGCCCCCATTAACTGCCAAGTTGTCCAAATGTGTCTTACTACCTTTCCTTTGTTCGGTTTTGTGCCCTGCGATGAGGACTGACTACTTGATGCACTCTAAGCCCCTATCGAAACGAAATAAATTAGCCTTCCCCTCCCGCCACTTAAAAAAATTTTTTTTGAATTTTTTAAAAATATTTTTTTAAATTTCGTTACATTTACCTGAAAATTTTCTATAAATAAAACAATTTACCCACACCAATTTTCTATATAATTCTCCATCCAATATAAAATACTACCCATCTAAATCTGAAAAACACCCTCAAAATTGTGCAACCGTCTCTTTATTAAAACAATATTTTAAGTGTGATGGATACTTTTATGCTGTCTCGCCCTCCCACCTCCAGAATGTGGTTTTCGAGAAGCACCGAAATCTTGCTGTTATACGAGTGCACTATGTCCAATGGATCCGTATGGATACTACCATTTGTAAGGTATTTGAAGGAGTCTCCAAAATCAGCCCTAAAAACATAAATATTGCGCATATCGGTATCGGATAAATAAAAATCGAGTAAAACAGGGGTTGAGCCGGCACCACTTTGTCCTGGTCCCCTATATCACTAAGAGGGGATGGCGTCACGATCCTCCAGCACCTTCTTGACCTCGCTTATTTGGTACTTGTTCTAACAGAGTGTCAAAAATTTCGGTGTCAAGGCCAGAATCCTTCACAAGAGTGTTGAAATCAAAGTTGGGGACACTATACTAAAAGTACTCACCCCCACACTTGAACTCCGCTCATGTTCTCTTTCTATAGGGCCCGTACATGCATTATCACTTAATTGGGTCGGTGGAGACAAACTGTTCTCAATAGATGGCCCTGGTGTCGTTATGTGAAACTAGAAAATAATAGACACTATCATCCTATGAAAGAATTTATATTAGGTTGAAAAACGAAGAGAATAGTTAATAGTGAGCTTGAGGATCTCACTAGTCTGTAATGACCATAGATGGACAATGTCACCCTTCGCACCCATAGATCCCTCATTACCAGATATAAACTTAATGACCATACATGGGCCTCCAAAGGATCCATTCAGATGTGATGTATTGAGACGATGCTACCATCTAAAGGTGTAATGAACTTTCATAGATCCTTTGGGTCCGTACTACTAGCTTCAAATTTAATGAAGAAGAATTATCAGGCATTATAATGTCTTCTAGAGTCTTTGAAGAACTTACTGAGGGGGAGGTTGTGTACATTATTGGGGTGTTGGTCGCTTCCTCTTTCGGTCAGAAACCGGCCGGTATATTTTCAATCCATCTAGGGAGACCTTCGTTGTCAACCTGAAAACAGAATAAAAAATTCTATTCCCTTTGATGTATTTATGATTTTTAGCTGTCAAAACTATCAATCTGAGGAGCAGTGAAGGACCTGAACCCCCCCCCTTCAAAATTACTGGGCCAGGGCCTGTTATCACGCTGTGAATAAGTTACATTAATCCCTCCACTGACAAATTTTTAAAACAAGGTCCTAGTTATTTCCCCATTAACAGGAACCCCCTTCAAATAACCGTCTTAGATTCAAGAGTAAAACACTAGTTTTAGCTGTTTCTTTTGACGTTCCAAAACTAAGGGACTGTGTGTATAATAACCTGTAACTTGGACCCTTAATATTCTAATAGTTTTCAGAAAAGTTGTAGCAAAAGGCACCCTCAAAGCTTTAAAAGAATGGATATCTCTCTTAGGAAGGGTTTTTCCCTTATAATGAGGCTCCTTCCAATAGTAAAATAAAAAAGAAAATCATTAGTTTTTTATAGCCCTAATAAATAAGCTTTAAGAAAGAATATACATTATTTACACTTACATTTAAATTGATAGTTCCATCTTACCATTGCGCGGGCGGCACGCAAGGCCCCTTAGATTGACTGTCAAGGGGCTGGGTGTCGGAGGAGCAGTGTCACGGGTTCGCCGGTGGAGCGTAGAAGGTCCGGCAGCTTCACTTTTTTGCTCGCGGGGCCCAGATAGGCCTGCATTCTCGCCATGGGGCTTGGGTCTGGAACGGCCGGCATACTTGAAGACTGAAGATCTTGCGGGCTGCAGAGGGGTTGCATCGTGTGCTCCTCCCCTTTTTGTGGAAGGGCGAGCTCAATGTACTCCTTAAAAAGAAACAAAATTTAGTTTTTTGACCAAACAATACATCTTATGGAAATTAGCCTTAAGAAATAACCCCATTGCCCCCTACCCACTTTAACTGGGGGGCCACGCATGGAAAAAAATCCGTAAAATAACACGGGGGCTGTGGAGGGTAAAAGATGCGTAGTTCCTTTGCTCTAGGTAGAATTTAATAGGGATTATCCCCAAGCATATCATCGAAGTTCTTGTAATAAAACTTTTTTTTACAAATAGCTTGAGCCTAATTTCAACATATCCCCACTTAAATTTAACTCATTGCATGCTACCCCTTTTATATCGATGCTAGAAACCATAATTTTCACCTCCCCGTGACAATAAAACTTTTAATAGATAGGTATAGAAAAAAAGTTTCAAAAATATGCAATCATTCCGATGTCACAAAGTTATAGTGTCTCAATCCACAGTTATTTCCTTAAAGGGTGATAATATAGGCTTGTCGAGGGGTGCTTCAAAATACCTTGACAGGGCAAGTATGTAGACCCATCTCTGAAACTTTCATTTCCCGAACCTAAGCTCTTTTCAAAATGGCAAAACTACCTAAAATAGAATTTTTGGCGGATTAGGGTACTCTGTTTATAAAAATCAACTTCTTATGAGAAATATAAGTTGGACATTCCAGAAGTAAAAGCTAGACAATCACTAAACTTCATGGTTACATCTGACCCTTTTAATGGAGGAGGGGGGCTCTCAAATAATTCAATATTATTGTCAAAAAGGGACGCTTAATGAATCCGCTTCTTTCGTTTAATAACCAAATTTGTTAAATTTATGTAAGCGTTTTGCCCTACAATTCAATTTGTATAACCATTTGTATAGACACGCCAGTTTGCGATTTGCTTGTAATAGCATAGTGTTCAAATTTGCCGGCTGATAATAACCATTCCACGCGAAGAAGCGATTTGTTTCACTATAGAATGCAACTGTCAGATGCAACCCTATTCGCTAGTTAACTATCAATTAATAACATGTTCACCCTTTTAGGGAATAGATGTTGACCACTTAAAATGGAAATAGTCAGAATTTAGGTCACCGCTCTAAAAAACAGGAATTAATGTAAATATAAGTCATTCAATTTGATCAGAAAAAAGCATCTTTTCTGTGAAACCATTTGCCCGGCTTAAATGCTAATAGAGTGTTCAAGTTTACCATCTGGTAAGAATGCACCCTTTTATACAATTAGCGTAACACCGGCTGTTTGGTTTAAGCCCAAATAGTTGACAGATGTAATTTTACCCTTCTGCTAGAATAGCGAACGGCACATTGAAAATACAAACGAGAAAAGCACATATTTTGACGTGACAAAAATTAGACAAATTTATGACTGATGTGGGAGGAGGAACAGGGTTTTACTTGATAATTTCATATAGAGAATTATACTAGCTCAAAAATTGATTATGCACACCTTAATAGAGGTAGGGGAATAGAAAAAAGGCTTATGCCTTTTTACCAGCTTGCTTGAAGGTGCTTTTGAAATAACAGACTAGAAAGTTCTATCGGTAATAAACCTATTTATGCGGGTTTATCTAATAGAGAAAGAGGCTTACCTTCTGATATCTTTGAAACATCCATTTTTTAAAGTTGCGTTTTGTTGCATTCAAAAACTTATGTAAGACTAATGAAATGTGTGTTCTAGTCCCCTGCTTTTATAGCAGGGGACTAGATACTCACTGTCTGAAAAATGGCGGAAAATTTGTTCACATAAAATAGCCACGTGTATTTTGGGAATGATTAAAGGACCATGCCCTTACTTGAGGAGGGGGAAACCTGAGGGTTTTTTTTAATGGAAATCATAGGGTAAAGAAGCCGCCGTAGGTTTTTAAATGGGTAATACTTGTTAAAACGCAAGGAAATCTTGATTTAGCGGATCTTGAAGGTTTTTGAAAGGAAATGTTAGGGTAAAGGAGCCCCTGAAGATTTCCCCCGACACCCTCAGGTTTTTAAAGAATAATCAAAGAAGTCCTAGGGTAAAACGAGGCCTTAGGTTTTTTTCAAATTAAACTATTAGGTAAAGAAACCCTCGTATGTTTTTATAGGGAAATTCCTGGTTATAAAGGAGCCCCTGAAGGTTTTCCTTGCACCCCAGGTTTTTTTAAGCATAACAACCGAAATTAAACATTCCCTGTGACGCAACATCTTCTGACCGTTTAAAACAGGGGGTGCTTATATTGCATGGGTGTGTCTCCCCGAAAGTAAAAATTTCCTGTGACGTAACACCTGCTGGCTGGCCACTTGTATTGCGGGGATACCTGACCTTTTAAAACAGGCTGCACTTTAATTGCGGGGGTACCTTCGTGCTTGAAATAGGGCTGTGCTTGAGTCCATGGATAGGGCTGCGCCTCAAAGCAGAGTAGGGATGCTACTATAGAATGTCTGCTTCAGCTTCTGAATTTGACTTGAATCGTCTGTAGAGAAAACAGCTCCAGTTATCTTTGTATTTACCAAATTTTCTTCGAAAATAGGAGCTAATTAAATACTAAAGTTTAATATCCTGTTGAAATATTTCAGTTCAAGACTGGACACGGTCTTTAGTTTCTCCCCCTTATATCAATAACCTTGACAAGCTCTATTTATTTTTCGTACTTTGAAAAAATCTTGTTTTGAAAATTCTTGCATTTAAAATGTCCCAAGTTTGATGTGCTTAGTAAGCTGCAATGTGTTTGAGCTTGACATAATATCAACAGGAATTATATATTTAATACATAAAGTGATCTTACAGATTTTAAATACAAAATCAATTATCTTTGTGACCCAATTCAAGGGTAATTCCAAAAGGGATAATTAACAACGGCTGTCCAGGATTTTTTCGGGGGGGGGGGTCATGAAAGTGAAAAAACTGCAAAATGCACCAAAAATCTGTTAATACGCATTTTGTCACTTTTTACGAGTCAAAATTGTTTTGAGGGGTATTCAAACCCAGTAGATCCCCCCTTGGATACTTCCTTTATAATTACTTATTCGTAAAATGCGATAAAATAATTGCAAAGGGATATGTATTGCTTGAAGAGACGTCAAAGAGATATCTTTCAGAGGGGCTAATTTAAATGAGTTAATTGCCGTCTTGAAATTTTGAATAGTTGATTTTTTTAATAACATGAAGAGTCGTATTCACTATTTTAATCTACTCTCGACAAAACTTCAGACAATATAAATATGAAGCATAGATATCTGGCCTCTTTTTGATATATCATTTTGAATAACGTACCAAATGACAAAAAGACACTACATAAAAACCATAAAAAGAGAAAAAAGTAAAGTTTGGCTGGGCGAGGGGAGTTTTGTTGCTGTTCTTTAGCCATGGCAGACCAGGTATTATTTTTAGTGGCGCTGTATTAGCAGTGATGCGTGAATAACGGTCGAATATAGATCGTTGAACTTCTTACGTGGTTGAACTGCCACGTAGAAAACAGGATGTAGCAATGCAACATATATCCTTTATATTTGTCTATAGTCTCACCTATCCAAAATAGCTAGTCACCTATCCAAATAGCTATTAAATCAATCACTAATCGTGACTGTAGGAGACCCTGCGATACCAAATAATACCTACTTTGGAAACTGCCGCTTACCTGTAACTAAAACAATTTCGACTCGAAGCATGTGCTTGACAAGGGAGTCAAAATCATGAATTAAACTGAAACAAGTATTCGGGCTAATGCACATATATGAACATAAATCACTTCTCATAAGAAATATGTTACGGCTACCAACACCACCACCCCTCCGCCCTCCTCTTTCGACTGTATGCTGTTATTGGTGGTTAACTGAAAGAAGATAATTCAATAAAAGTGTCTTGATTGTACGAGAAGAAAATAATTAAGGTTTGGGACTTGCGTTTTGTACATTTATTTTTAAAGACTTAGAGTTTCAATTGAATCAAATCCTTAATTCAAAAATGAGCGGTTGAAAAAAAACCTTTTACATGCTCTAATGTTCGATCTTTCAAATTAAAAAATCTATCTCCATGGAAATGAGAATATCTAAAGAATATATCAAGCGAAATTATATAGCCTTGTGAACCAACTGTTGGTGAAAAACAAGCAGAAAGGATTATAACAAACCTACTAAACCAGCCAAGTTTTTTATACAGCCAGCACGTGGTTATCTAGATGTAGAATGGATGTAGAATGGAAGCGTCTTACAAAGCTGTTCTTTCAATACTCATTGCGGAGTTACCTATCATATAGGTAATCTAACCGTACCATGATTTTGCTTGTTTGCTTGGCAAACACGCTAGTATTCGCAAACTTCGCCTAGTATTTCAAAAGGATACAACATTTGACAAGATTAATATATGATTAGTATATTAATCTTGATTAATACAAGACTAATATATGTTGGCTGTGTATGTAAGACCATTTGGATGGATCGAGAGCAGCTATTTTATATCAATCGAACACAACTTTTGGACTGATTTTGAAGTCCTCCCTACTATCCGTAACTTTCATCTGCGTGTCCTTCCCTGTAATATGAGCCTAGAGCAATGCTATTTTGACTGTACAGTCGCCTGTACAGTCGTAGTGTCTTTTGATTTGCGTCCTCCTCTAGGTCAGAATGTGAATGCTATTTAACCCTACAGTACTTGCTGAAGATAATTCCAACTCAATATATCAAACCGTTTTTAGGATTTTGCGGATGCCCTAATTTGATAACATGGGTAATTGGAGTGATTTTTGATTGACGTTGCTATTTCAGTGCAAATACATTCTAGTCCCACAGGGCTGTAGAGTGCTAAATGTTTAGGCAGATTTGAGACCAAATTTGTTTAGTTCTTTTTAGCCCCCTCTCAACTTAATTTTCAAGATCTAGATAGAAAACCACCTGAAATTTTCATATTTCACACGACTTTCCCATCTAATTTACCTTTCTTCTTAACTGTTCACAAATCGAATATTATGTTATTTTCTTCGACCAGAGACAAATTTTTTACCACCTCCACTCCCCCAACTTAAATTATATTCTCTTTTATCAGCTCTCTCCCCCCTCCTCCCATTCTCTAGCCTATAGTACCTGAAAGCTTCAGTTTGATTGCCCTAGCCCCTCCAGAGAAACGGAAGAAATACTATTTTGATTACTCGGAAGCCCAGAGCGCCTTTTTATTTAACTCTTCCGCTCTTTCTCCTTCCCCAAGTAAAAACTGGAAGACCAATTTTTACCCACTTCTGCAACCCTCCCTGAAAGCTTCAAATTCATACCCTAATCTGTTCCCAGGTCCTTGCCACTTCAATAGCCTGGTTACAGATAGTGTCTATTGATTTACCTCACAAACTAACTGTGCATAGATTAAAAGTCCCATAAGATCCTTTAGTGCAAAAACGTTGCGGTAGATCTAAGAAAAGTGTTTTAAGCCCTTCCTTTATAGGATTGGAATTCCTCTCGCCCCATCCTCTCCCCAATGATACCTGAAAATTTCAACTTCAGGCTGTAAAGACATCATAGATATACTACTTAGATGACCTGAATGCACATAGCGTCTTTTAATCTACCTTTTCACCCTCCAAAAGTAAAAATATGAGATTCAAATCACCTCCCAAGAAGGCCGTATCCAGGGGGTTAAGGGGTTTGACCCCTCCCCCCCTGAAATTTTTGTTCGACTCGTAAAAACATAACAAAAATGAATATAAACAGTTTTCGGTACTGTTCTATTAGCCGGAAGACACGCGGGAAGTGAAGTTTGGTGAATGCTAATGAAATAAAACAAAATAGGATAAAAATATAATAGTTTAGAAACCAATTTTTCTATATGCACATCAAGGGGGTGGGGGTAAAGCATAGCATATATTAAATACGTAACCTAACCTAGGTACCTTTTTTTGCCCCTTCAACCCAAAAAAAAAATTAAATATTGTAAACAGAGGGAGAAACCACTGTTTGCAATGCTCGGTATAGGAATTCTCCGTTGAAGTAACCTGCTTGACTAGTTTCCTTTATCATGCTCACTATACGATATGTCGCGCGTCTTCCAGTTAATAGAACAGTACCCAATTTCCTTATGCGTTTTTAAAGTTTTATTTTGTACCCCGCCCCCCCCCCCCTAAAGATCCTTTTGTAATCCCCCTGAGAAAAATCTTGGATACGGTCCTGCCTTTCAAACACTGTTCGATGGTTACAAATTGATCCCCCATCCATAATTCAGGGTCATTACCCTTGCGGCTACGGCTGCTGTGTTGATCCCAGAAGGAAGAATACTTATTAAAACTGTGAACATTTCTGAACAAAATGACTATTTGCTTCCAAAATTTCGATCCATTATCACGGAACTACTGGGAAGGCAGCAGAAAAGAGCATTTGAGAGAGGCTGGCTGCCCTCAAATAACTTTTGTCAGGGACAACGCTCTCCCGTTGCCTATAGAAAAGAGCCAAAAGCTTCTATGTATTCTTTTTTTTTTCAGAGTCACTTCATTTTGCAGAGCTGATCACAAAAACTTTGATGGGGGTGCATTCGATTGAAAATTGAAAGTTCTGGTGCCCTTTTAAGAGTCAAAAATTGTTCTTAAATGTGACTTCAAAAATAGCTTTCTGTCAGGGGGAGGGACAGATTTAGATTTTGCCACCTCTTGCTGCACCATCAATTCTGTAAATATTATAATTTTGGCTTAGGGGGAGAGTTGAACCTTTTTACACATGGGTACTAATAACCCCCATGTATTCTCAAGGCCAAACATAATTT